>NC_057808.1:488880758-488882200 GCF_018294505.1 Triticum aestivum
GTAATGTCATGAAATTTCTCTCCCCTTACCTAAAGGGTTTTCTACATTATATCCTGTCATGGATATCATGCTCTGTTTGTCCTTGGGAAGGATATACCCTAGAAATGTGTGTTTAAACACATTTTTCTTTCCATTGTTCTGATTAAATCTGATAGACACTTTTCCCTTTCCATTGGTTTTTTTAAACCCTTATTGTGATCTATATGATATAGCAGTAATAATTTCCTGCTGGTGCAACCGCCTCGGTGTACAACTCTGTCAGTAAGACCCTGTTACTAATGTTGATGACATTCCGGTAGCCACCGATGGACGAGAACCTTGCCTAATGGTCCGCCTCGTTCCACGAGCAGGAAAATGGTTCTCTTCGTCCCTCGCCCTTGGTACCGATGTTCTTACCGGCATAACTGACTGGCCTTGCTTACGTGATCGTGCAAGACGTCAGCGCCCTTCCTACTTTTAACACACATGGTGGGCCCATAACCCACAGGATCGAAACCTGACTCTCCTGTACACACCTGTTTCCAAAGTTAATCCTCACGCTTGGCTTCGTATGCAATTCACGAGCCACATTCCTAGTGATCTATTCTGGTATCAGACGCAATACTTATTCACATTGCCCTGAAACCCTTTCACCTTCTGACTAGGCATTGAACTATTGCCTGGATTCTTGAAACTTCTTATGGTACCTTCTTACTTTGCTCTCGATATATTCTTAAGTTTCAATTCGAGAGTTACTTTCCGCCACTTTCCCTGATGTTGTCTACCAGATAGTCAGCCTTGTAGAGCTCCGTTCTTACGGGATACCCCCCTATTCTTTCGTAAGTATGATGGAGTTCCTGAAGAAGCGTCCTGACTTCATGATGACCTAAAGCGGAGAAATGAAGACACCAATGAAGGCATCAACGTATTGGATTGACCTCTTCGAGAAGAGCAACCAACATCGAGAAGACCCGTTAGAATTTCATAACCAAATCCCTTCCCCCTTGCTCCCCTCTTAAATCTCGGGACGAGATTTCTTGTAGTGGAGGAGAATTGTGACGCCCGGATAATTAAGCTACAGTAACCCTCTGCAAATGATGCCACATCACCTTGATTACTGTTGCTAATCTTGCATTAGTTCGAAACCGATTCGAATTCAAATTCAAAATCAAGCAAACAATAAAAGTTTTCAAATATTAAAACTAAAATGTCCGGGGTGAGCCAAATATTGCATAGGTAAGTATGGTGGAGAAACCACACTTTTAGAAATGGTTTAAATACTCTAAAATATTTTAAACAGTAGCAAAAACAATTAGTTGAATGCCTTTTACAAAAAAATAAAAATATTAAACTATTTTATTTAGTTGCCCAAACTTATGTGGCAGTAGCCTATTTATTAACACTAAATTAGGGACTATTTTTATAGTTTATAAAACTAAAATAAAAGAGGAACTAAAGTAAAA
>NC_057808.1:488889376-488894556 GCF_018294505.1 Triticum aestivum
CCTCGTTCCACGAGCAGGAAAATGGTTCTCTTCGTCCCTCGCCCTTGGTACCGATGTTCTTACCGGCATAACTGACTGGCCTTGCTTACGTGATCGTGCAAGACGTCAGCGCCCTTCCTACTTTTAACACACATGGTGGGCCCATAACCCACAGGATCGAAACCTGACTCTCCTGTACACACCTGTTTCCAAAGTTAATCCTCACGCTTGGCTTCGTATGCAATTCACGAGCCACATTCCTAGTGATCTATTCTGGTATCAGACGCAATACTTATTCACATTGCCCTGAAACCCTTTCACCTTCTGACTAGGCATTGAACGATTGCCTGGCTGCTTGAAACTTCTTATGGTACCTTCTTACTTTGCTCTCGATATATTCTTAAGTTTCAATTCGAGAGTTACTTTCCGCCACTTTCCCTGATGTTGTCTACCAGATAGTCAGCCTTGTAGAGCTCCGTTCTTACGGGATACCCCCCTATTCTTTCGTAAGTATGATGGAGTTCCTGAAGAAGCGTCCTGACTTCATGATGACCTAAAGCGGAGAAATGAAGACACCAATGAAGGCATCAACGTATTGGATTGACCTCTTCGAGAAGAGCAACCAACATCGAGAAGACCCGTTAGAATTTCATAACCAAATCCCTTCCCCCTTGCTCCCCTCTTAAATCTCGGGACGAGATTTCTTGTAGTGGAGGAGAATTGTGACGCCCGGATAATTAAGCTACAGTAACCCTCTGCAAATGATGCCACATCACCTTGATTACTGTTGCTAATCTTGCATTAGTTCGAAACCGATTCGAATTCAAATTCAAAATCAAGCAAACAATAAAAGTTTTCAAATATTAAAACTAAAATGTCCGGGGTGAGCCAAATATTGCATAGGTAAGTATGGTGGAGAAACCACACTTTTAGAAATGGTTTAAATACTCTAAAATATTTTAAACAGTAGCAAAAACAATTAGTTGAATGCCTTTTACAAAAAAATAAAAATATTAAACTATTTTATTTAGTTGCCCAAACTTATGTGGCAGTAGCCTATTTATTAACACTAAATTAGGGACTATTTTTATAGTTTATAAAACTAAAATAAAAGAGGAACTAAAGTAAAACAGAAAACAGAAGAGGAAAATTAAACAAAAGTAAAATAAAGACAAAAGAACCCCCCCCCTCGCCGGGCCTCGGCCCAGCTAGCCATCGGGCCAACCAGGCCGGCCCAGCCGGCCCCTATAACCCCCTGAGCAACCACCAAAACCCTCACCGTTCTCCCCCGTTGCTACATCTTGAGCACTGCGTTGGTTTTCCCTTGAAGAGGAAAGGGTGATGCAGCAAAGTAGCGTAAGTATTTCCCTCAGTTTTTGAGAACCAAGGTATCAATCCAGTAGGAGGCTACGCGCGAGTCCCTCGCACCTACACAAAACAAATAAATCCTCGCAACCAACGCGATAAGGGGTTGTCAATCCCTACACGGTCACTTACGAGAGTGAGATCTGATAGATATGATAGGATAATATTTTTCGGTATTTTTATGATAAAGATGCAAAGTAAAATAAAAGCAAAGTAAAAAGCAACGGAAATAACTAAGTGTTGGAAGATTAATATGATGAAGATAGACCCGGGGGCCATAGGTTTCACTAGTGGCTTCTCTCAAGAGCATAAGTATTTTACGGAGGGTGAACAAATTACTATTGAGCAATTGACAGAATTGAGCATAGTTATGAGAATATCTAGGTATGATCATGTATATAGGCATCACGTCCAAGACAAGTAGACCGACTCCTGCCTGCATCTACTACTATTACTCCACACATCGACCGCTATCCAGCATGCATCTAGAGTATTAAGTTCATAAGAACAGAGTAACGCCTTAAGCAAGATGACATGACGTAGAGGGATAAATTCATGCAATATGATAAAAAAACCCATCTTGTTATCCTCGATGGAAACAATACAATGCGTGCCTTGTTGCCCGTACTGTCACTGGGAAAGGACACCGCAAGATTGAACCCAAAGCTAAGCACTTCTCCCATTGCAAGAAAGATCAATCTAGTAGGCCAAACCAAACTGATAATTCGAAGAGACTTGCAAAGATAACCAATCATACATAAAAGAATTCAGAGAAGATTCAAATAGAGTTCATAGATAAACTTGATCATAAACCCACGATTCATCGGTCTCAACAAACACACGGCAAAAGAAGATTACATTGAATAGCTCTCCACGAGAGAGGGGGAGAACATTGTATTGAGATCCAAAAAGAGAGAGAAAGCCATCTAGCTAATAACTATGGACCCGAAGGTCTGAGGTAAACTACTCACACTTCATCGGAGGGGCTATGGTGTTGATGTAGAAGCCCTCCGTGATCCATGCCCCTTCCGGCGGAGCTCCGGAACAGGCCCCAAGATGGGATCTCGTGGGTACAGAAGGTTGCGGCGGTGGAATTAGGGTTTTGGCTCTGTATCTGATCGTTTGGGGGTACGTAGGTATATATAGGAGGAAGAAGTACGTCGGTGGAGCAAAAATATTCCAAAAAGTGATGAAATATTTTTGCTCAGGGAGGTGCCCTAGGGTCCCTAGAATATTTGTGAATTATCTTAGAATTTTCTGAGCCATAAAAATTAGGGTTGCCTTGAAGCAAACAGATCTGGCTTAGGGTTTTTGAGAGAAAATGAATATTTTTCATTTAAGAAAAATATTCCAAAGGTTATTTTGTGGTGGATCAGAAGTGAAGTGATGGTTTGGGAGAGAAGTGAACACTTGGGTGACAGCCAAGGATGCCCAAGTGTTTAAGTCCAAATGAAAAGATTCAGAAACTCCAAGTTTCAAAAACTTTCAAATGAAATTTCAAGCAAATAAGAAAGGGCAAAAACCAGGCTGGCACAGAAGTTGCTCTTGTTATTACTAGATACCACGGAATATTTTCCAGTATCTCGAGAATCCTTTGTGCCTACTGTTAGCTCTTTTTAGCGTGAATACACCTGGAAATAATTCCTCACACTTATCAAGGATTCGTTCATCTCCAGTTGATCATGTGTTTCACAAAATTCTTTTAAATGCTATTTGGTCTTCCGAAAATCCTCAGCAGCCTATTGCTCTTGAAATTCTTGCTTGCTTGCATTATGATTAATTCCATAAGTCTCGTAATCGTATTGACTTCCCTTGTCATTTTCATTTTGAGTCCGTTGATTCAATATGTTGTGAATGCCCGTAATCCTCAATCAGATCCTAGAATTCATCCTTCCGGCTTAGACGTCATTTTAAACATGAGCTGGTTCTCGACCAATCAAATTGCCGTCGATTGTGCCCCTAAGTCTATTCAACTTATCCATCCTTGATCAGAGCGTCTGCTTCCAATCCTTCGATTTGGAATCATAATTCCTTTGCATTTAAGCTCCGAATTATTCAGATGATTCCATAACCTGTTGCATTTGCATTCTTTCCTCTTTTGGTTGAGTACCGATACTCACATCAGATCCTTTGTGGACCATCAAGTCCTTTGTTTGATTGTTATCCGACAGTGTCCTTCATAATTAATCACCTTGTGAGTTCTTTCTCCGATACATAATGCCTTTGGTAAATTGTATCCTCTCTTTTTGCCAACCATGCTCTGCTTTCGAGCTGGTGATATTTACTCTTGAAGCTTGTGGTATATGTTCCTAAGAAGCCCCGTTGGGTTGAACCTATGCCTTCCCTAATCTGTGTGAACCCGAAAGTTATACGGGTTATACACTACTGCTGCTTCGTCAGATAACTTTTCAACACTACAACTTCGATAACGAGAAGTGAATGGATGGTCATACATTGGAGAAGTGGGAGTCGACCTTGAACTTTGTGTTCATGCCCATGGACACGATGTAGAACTTATCATGAAAGCTTCTCTTAAATTAAGTATTCCCTTGGTATAAGTTCATCTTATATCTGGGATCTGGCCTTTTGCAACCGTGGTTCCGACCATGTTCTCCTTTAAATACCATTTCTCGTGCAAGTTTAAGCACTTGTCTTCTGTAGAGCAATACCCAGTCCAACCTCTATTTTGATCTGTCATCGAGTATTACCCCCTGGTATCTCGAGATTATCACAGAACTGCATAACCACTTATGAGTTCTTCATCAAGTACTACATCCTCACTGATTCCAATTTTTTCACGGGCTCCGAGTTATTAAACACTCGAAGACGCCGAGAACTGAACCGAGTCCGCATTATGGTTCAACATATCTTACTAATATTCTTTACTTACGAGTTTGTACCCGATCATGTCATTCCTAGCCTGATCGGCTATATCATTATCGTGCTAAATCTTAACTGTGCTACCTGGTCCTTCTTCTCGGAACACAATTATTGACGCTGAGCTAAGCTTACGTCGATCTTCCTTGTCATATATTATTGTCTTGAACAACAATACTTGATTCCGAGGTTGTGTCGTATCCGTGGTTCCAGTGGTATTTTGCTTGACCATTCCTTTTGCTTGATGTCGTTGTTATTCAATGGCAGCCTCATGGAATCTTTCGACAAAGGTGTCGTGATCATCAACATTCTGAGCTCTTCCAAAATATCTATTGAATTCTTGATGGGAAATACCTTGCCCCTCGATGGTTTGTATTATCATCGGCAACGTTAATGCCCTCCCTCCAATACAAACTTGCTCATGTTTTGTGTATTACCTTGAGTTCCTTTCTATCCAGCTTGTGTTATGTTCTACCTTGGAATATTACCATCTTTTATGTCAAGGATGTCGTGGGAATTTCACCACTTCTTGAGAATTCTTGATATAAGTGATACTTATCACCATCACCATTCTTTGCTTGGTCCACTGTTGTTCCTAACAGTAATACCGACAAATGGACTAGTAATTTGAAAACTTCTAGCAACCTTATTGATTTGAAGTTAATGGTCGACATTTCATTCTTAGACCATTTGGTTATCGAATCACCATTCTAACGTTGATTGTGCTTCCTAAGTCCGTACTTTGGGTGCACCTTCAACCAATGTTTAATTGTGTATGCTTTCCTCGACCATACACCATTATATCATTTGATCTGACAAATGTTATCTCCTTGTTCACATGATTGTGGAAACCCACCTTTTTGGAAATCTGGAGGAATGGTCGTTGAGCCATCAGCCACTTCCTCATCCTCTCCTTGGCTTAATGATGAACTCTTGTTTCAGAACTTGCTCCCATGGTT
>NC_057808.1:488895621-488896167 GCF_018294505.1 Triticum aestivum
TGTGTTTAAACACATTTTTCTTTCCATTGTTCTGATTAAATCTGATAGACACTTTTCCCTTTCCATTGGTTTTTTTAAACCCTTATTGTGATCTATATGATATAGCAGTAATAATTTCCTGCTGGTGCAACCGCCTCGGTGTACAACTCTGTCAGTAAGACCCTGTTACTAATGTTGATGACATTCCGGTAGCCACCGATGGACGAGAACCTTGCCTAATGGTCCGCCTCGTTCCACGAGCAGGAAAATGGTTCTCTTCGTCCCTCGCCCTTGGTACCGATGTTCTTACCGGCATAACTGACTGGCCTTGCTTACGTGATCGTGCAAGACGTCAGCGCCCTTCCTACTTTTAACACACATGGTGGGCCCATAACCCACAGGATCGAAACCTGACTCTCCTGTACACACCTGTTTCCAAAGTTAATCCTCACGCTTGGCTTCGTATGCAATTCACGAGCCACATTCCTAGTGATCTATTCTGGTATCAGACGCAATACTTATTCACATTGCCCTGAAACCCTTTCACCTTCTGACTAGGCATTGAAC
>NC_057808.1:489497436-489661677 GCF_018294505.1 Triticum aestivum
ACGTGATCACTTAGAGGATTAGAGGGATGCCTATCTAAGTGGGAGTTCTTAAGTAATATGATTAATTGAACTTAAATTTATCATGAACTTAGTCCTGATAGTATTTTTGCAAATTATGGTGTAGATCAATAGCTCGCGTTGTTGCTTCCCTGTGTTTATTTTTGATATGTTCCTAGAGAAAAATTATGTTGAAAGATGTTAGTAGCAAAGATGTGGATTGGATCCGTGATCTGAGGATTATCCTCATTGCTGCACAGAAGAATTATGTCCTTGAAGCACCGCTAGGTGACAGACGTATTGCAGGAGCAGATGCAGACGTTATGAACGTTTGGCTAGCTCAATATGATGACTACTTGATAGTTTAGTGCACCATGCTTAACGGCTTAGAATCGGGACTTCAAAGACGTTTTGAACATCATGGACCATGTGAGATGTTCCAGGAGTTGAAGTTAATATTTCAAGCAAATACCCGAGTTGAGAGATATGAAGTCTCCAACAAGTTCTATAGCTAAAAGATGGAGGAGAATAGCTCAAGCAGTGAGCATGTGCTCAGATTGTCTGGGTACTACAATCGCTTGAATCAAGTGGGAGTTAATCTTCCAGATAAAATAGTGATTGACAGAATTCTCTTGTCACCATCACCAAGTTAGTAGAACTTCGTGATGAACTATAGTATGCAAGGGATGACGAAAGTAATTCCCGAGCTCTTCGTGATGCTGAAATCGACGAAGGTAGAAATCAAGAAAAACATCAAGTGTTGATGGTTGACGAGACCACTAGTTTCAAGAAAAGGGCAAAGGGAAGAAGGGGAACTTCAAGAAAATGGCAAGCAAGTTGCTGCTCAAATGAAGAAGCCTAAGTCTGGTCCTAAGCCTGAGACTAAGTGCTTCTACTGCAAAGGGACTGGTCACTGGAAGCGGAACTACCCCAAGTATTTGGTGGATAAGAAGGATGGCAAAGTGAACAAAGGTATATTGGATATACATGTTATTGATGTGTACTTTACTAGTGTTTATAGCAACCCCTCGGTATTTGATACTGGCTCAGTTGCTAAAGAGTAGTAACTCAAAACGGGAGTTGCATAATGAACAGAAACTAGTTAAGGATGAAGTGACGATGTGTATTGGAAGTGGTTCCAAGATTGATATGATCATCATCGCACACTCCCTATACTTTCGGGATTAGTGTTGAACCTAAATAAGTGTTATTTGGTGTTTGCGTTGAGCTTGAATATGATTTGATCATGTTTATCGCAATAAGGTTATTCATTTAAGTTAGAGAATAATTGTTGTTCTGTTTACATGAATAAAACCTTATATGGTTACACACCCAATGAAAATGGTTCGTTGGATCTCGATCGTAGTGATACACATATTCATAATATTGAAGCCAAAAGATGCAAAGTTAATAATGATAGTGCAACTTATTTGTGGCACTGCCGTTTAGGTCATATTGGTGTAAAGCGCATGAAGAAACTCCATGCTGATGGGCTTTGGAATCACTTGATTATGAATCACTTGATGCTAGCGAACCGTGCCTCATGGGCAAGACGACTAAAACACCGTTCTCCGGAACCGTGGAGAGAGCAACAGATTTGTTGGAAATCATACATACAGATGTATGTGGTCCGATGAATATTGAAGCTCGTGGCGGATATCGTTATTTTCTCACCTTCACAGATGATTTGAGCAGATATGGGTATATCTACTTAATCAAACATAAGTCTGAAACATTTGAAAAGTTCAAAGAATTTCAGAGTGAAGTTGAAAATCATCGTAACAAGAAAATAAAATTTCTACGATCTGATCGTGGAGGAGAATATTTGAGTTATGAGTTTGGTCTTCATTTGAAACAATGCGGAATAGTTTTGCAACTCACGCTACCCGGAACACCACGGCGTAATGGTGTGTCCGAACGTCGTAATCGTACTTTACTAGATATGGTGCGATCTATGATGTCTCTTACTGATTTACCGCTATCGTTTTGGGGTTATGCATTAGAGACAGCTGCATTCACGTTAAAAAAGGGGCACCATCTAAATCCGTTTGAGACGACACCATATGAACTGTGGTTTGGCAAGAAACCAAAGTTGTCGTTTCTTAAAGTTTGGGGTTGCGATGCTTATGTGAAAAAGTTTCAACATGATAAGCTTGAACCCAAATCGGAGAAATGCGTCTTCATAGGATACCCAAAGGTGACTATTGGGTATATCTTCTATCACAGATCCGAAGGCAAATTCGTTGCTAAGAATGGATCCTTTCTAGAGAAGGAGTTTCTCTCGAAAGAAGTGAGTGGGAGGAAAGTAGAACTTGATGAGGTAACTGTACCTTCTCCCAAAATGGAAAGTAGTTCATCACTGAAATCAGTTCCAGTGATGCTTACACCAATTAGTGAGGAAGTTAATGATGATGATCATGAAGCTTCGGATCAAGTTACTACCGAACCTCGTAGGTCAACCAGAATGAGATCCGCACCAGAGTGGTACGGTAATCCTGTTCTGGAGGTCATGTTACTTGACCATGACGAACCTACGAACTATGAGCAAGCGATAGTGAGCCCGGATTCCGCAAAATGGCTTGAGGCCATGAAATCTGAGATGGGATCCATGTATGAGAACAAAGTGTGGACTTTGGTTGACTTGCCCGATGATCGGCAAGCCATAGAAAATAAATGGATCTTCAAGAGGAAGACGGACGCTGATAGTAGTGTTACTATCTACAAAGCTAGACTTGTCGAAAAAAGGTTTTTGACAAAAGTTCAAGGTGTTGACTACGATGAGATTTTCTCACTCGCAGCGATGCTTAAGTCTGTGCGAATCATGTTAGCAATTGCCGCATTTTATGAAATCTGGCAAATGGATAAACAAAACTGCATTCCTTAATGGATTTATTAAAGAAGAGTTGTATATGATGCAACCAGAAGGTTTTTGTCAATCCTAAAGGTGCTAACAAAATATGCAAGCTCCAGCGATCCATCTATGGACTGGTGCAAGCATCTCGGAGTTGGAATATACGCTTTGATAAGTTGATCAAAAGATATAGTTTTATACAGACTTGCGGTGAAGCCTGTATTTACAAGAAAGTGAGTGGGAGCCCTACAGCATTTCTGATAAGTATATGTGAATGACATATTGTTGATCGGAAATAATGTAGCATTATTCTGGAAAGCATAAAGGAGTGTTTGAAAGGAGTTTTTAAAGAAAGACCTCGGTGAAGCTGCTTACATATTGAGCATCAAGATCTATAGAGATAGATCAAGACGCTTGATAAGTTTTTCAATGAGTACATATCTTGACAAGATTTTGAAGTAGTTCAAAATGGAACAGTCAAAGAAAGAGTTCTTGCCTGTGTTACAAGGTGTGAAATTGAGTAAGACTCAAAGCCTGACCACGGCAGAAGATAGAAAGAGAATGAAAGTAATTCCCTATGCCTCGGACATATGTTCTATAAAGTATGCCATGCTGTGTACCAGATCTATTGTATACCCTACACTGATTTTGGCAAGGGAGTACAATACTGACCTAGGAGTAGATCACTGGACATCGGTCAAAATTATCCTTAGTGGAATAAGGATATGTTTCTCGATTATGGAGGTGACAAAAAGAGTTCGTCGTAAAGGGTTACGTCGATGCAAATTTTGACACTGATCCAGATGACTCTAAGTCTCAATCTGGATACATATTGAAAGTGGGAGCAATTAGCTAGAGTAGCTCCGGGTAGAGCATTGTAGACATAGAAATTTGCAAAATACTTACGGATCTGAATGTGACAGACCCGTTGACTAAAATTATCTCACAAGCAAAACATGATCACACCTTAGTACTCTTTGGGTGTTAATCACATAGCGATGTGAACTAGATTATTGACTCTAGTAAACCCTTTGGGTGTTGGTCACATGACGATGTGAACTATGGGTGTTAATCACATGGTGATGTGAACTATTGATGTTAAATCACATGGCGATGTGAACTAGATTATTGACTCTAGTGCAAGTGGGAGACTGAAGGAAATATGCCCTAGAGGCAATAATAAAGTTATTATTTATTTCCTTATATCATGATAAATGTTTATTATTCATGCTAGAATTGTATTAACCGAAAACATGATACATGTGTGAATACATAGACAAACAGAGTGTCACTAGTATGCCTCTACTTGACTAGCTCGTTAATCAAAGATGGTTATGTTTCCTAGCCATAGACATGAGTTGCCATTTGATTAACGGGATCATATCACTAGGAGAATGATGTGATTGACTTGACCCATTCCGTTAGCTTAGCACTCGATCGTTTAGTATGTTGCTATTGCTTTCTTCATGACTTATACATGTTCCTATGACTATGAGATTATGCAACTCCCGTTTACCATAGGAACACTTTGTGTGCTACCAAACGTCACAACGTAACTGGGTGATTATAAAGGTGCTCTACAGGTGTCTCCGAAGGTACTTGTTGGGTTGGCGTATTTCGAGATTAGGATTTGTCACTCCGATTGTCGGAGAGGTATCTCTGGGCCCTCTCGGTAATGCACATCACTTAAGCCTTGCAAGCATTGCAACTAATGAGTTTGGTGCGAGATGATGTATTACGGAACGAGTAAAGAGACTTGCCGGTAACGAGATTGAACTAGGTATTAAGATACCGACGATCGAATCTCGGGCAAGTAACATACCGATGACAAAAGGAACAACGTATGTTGTTATGCGGTTTGACCGATAAAGATCTTCATAGAATATGTGAGAGCCAATATGGGCATCCAGGTCCCGTTATTGGTTATTGACCGGAGACGTGTCTCGGTCATGTCTACATAGTTCTCGAACCCGTAGGGTCCGCACGCTTAACGTTACCATGACAGTTTTGTTATGAGTTTATGAGTTTTGATGTACCAAAGGAGTTCGGAGTCCCAGATGAGATCGGGGACATGACGAGGAGTCTCGAAATGGTTGAGACATAAAGATCGATATATTGGACGACTATATTCGGACATCGGAAAGGTTCCGAGTGATTCGGGTATTTTTCGGAGTAGCGGAGAGTTACGGGAATTCGTATTGGGCCTTAATGGGCCATACGGGAAAGGAGAGAAAGGCCCCAAAGGGTGGCCGCACCCCTCCCCATGGACTAGTCCGAATTGGACTAGGGAGGGGGGGGGGGGGGGCGCCCCCTTCCTTCCTTCTCCTTCTCCCTTCCCTTCTCCTACTCCAACAAGGAAAGGAGGAGTCCTACTACCGGTGGGAGTAGGACTCCCCCCTTGGCGCGCCCTCCTCCTAGGCCGGCCGCCTCTCCCCTTGCTCCTTTATATACGGGGGCAGGGGGGCACCCCATAGACACAACAATTGATCTATTGATCTCTTAGCCGTGTGCGGTGCCCCCCTCCACCATATTACACCTCAATAATATTGTAGCGGTGCTTAGGCGAAGCCCTGCGTCGCTAGAACATCATCATTATCACCACGCCGTCGTGCTGACGAAACTCTCCCTCAACACTCGGCTGGATCCGAGTTCGAGGGACGTCATCGAGCTGAACGTGTGCTGAACTCGGAGGTGCCGTGCGTTTGGTACTTGATCGGTCGGATCATGAAGACATACGACTACATCAACCGCGTTGTGTTAACGCTTCCGCTTTCGGTCTACGAGGGTACATGGACAACACTCTCCCCTCTCGTTGCTATGCATCACCATGATTTTGCGTGTGCGTAGGAAATTTTTAAAATTACTACGTTCCCCAACACAATCTAGGTTGTATTTTGCTGGTAGCAGCGATAGATTTTGCTGCGATCGGCAAATTGGTGGCCACACTCGCTGCAGCTAGTTCAGTTCATAGTCGATACCAGACTAAGACACCCCTTCACTGTTACTAAGGCAACAGCCTCACATCCCAGAGACACGAACCACGTGCACAAACACCCGACACATCTTCAACTTGGCTAGGCTTTCTTCCACACTGTTGGGTCTTTACTTGATGTGGCACGATCCATACGCGTTACAAGGTCCTGCGTGCGCTCTGCAGCTAGTCCATCAGATAAGGCTATGGCTAGGCATGCATGGATTTACCATGTATAGCATGCTTAGAAAAAAAATAGAGTACACCAATTAAATTTCTCGCATAATTTTTTTCTTTTGCAATCATCTACTACCCAATACAAAGGGAATGTCAGAATGAGCATAGTTAATTGCTTACTGGATGGTGACATTCTGGAAGAATTTATGCCAATGCCTTCTATTCTCAAAACTCTTCATTGTTTTCGGTGGTGTGTAATCAAGCTATATGTACCATGAACACAACCTAGGCATAGTTCGTTTCTAAAAAGCTATATATATAACGAGAGAGCAAGGGAGGAACGGACTGACCGAGTAGTACTATATCTATATGTACGATATAGTTGGTGTAGCATATGTTTGTTTTTTTCAGAAAGAGGAAAAGACACTCGGCCTTTGCATCGAGTGATGTACACCATCATGAATTAATTGTTGCAACATTTATATGATCTAGGACAAATGTATTACAAACATTGAAGCCCCAATGGGCAGCTTGAATGGCAACGAAACGAAAAGATGTAGGAAATAATTAGCCAGCATGCATCACAAATGCTTCTAAAAGCACACCAACCAAATCGGTTGAATAAATTCTAAGTGACTGTCACTCATTGGTTGCACCCAAAGATTGTTGGGGTCTGCACCTCCTCTCGGCGAAGTAAGGATCCGACTAATAGCTGCGAAGATTAGCTGCAAAAAATTGAAACTTCGTTTCTGTTAAAAATACAATCATTGCGAGAATTACAAATGGCCAAAAGTAAACAACATTCTTCTACGCGGATGGAGACTTCAACTTCGAGTGCCCCCCTACCAACCAATTTTCAAACGTATTTGTACTACTCGTGGCTGAAGGTAATTAACGGCTATATGAATAGAATACCATACTAGCTTGACAGGTGGGCACTCAAGAAATTTATGTTGAATTGACTCCTCATTACCACATAAGCGACAATATGAACAATGTAGTTGGTGTAGTATATATTACTAAAAGTGGCCATATGGTGACTTGGCAGTGGCCTAGCTAGCTTGTCCTGTGGGAACAGAAATACATTTTTGGATACGTATTTGCTAGAAAATAGCTCCGGTAGTTAATTCTAATGAATGCTCAAATTAATCACCAGCTATCACCACACACAGGCATACAACACAACCATATTTTTGCTTAACTAGCAAAAAGAATGGCAATGTGTCATTAGTCGATGCACCTGTGATGGAATCGAAGGTTTGCAGTTTGACAAACTGCACAACTGAGATCAATGGTTGGAGAGAGAGAGAGAGAGAGAGAGAGAGCACCAAATTACTAAAGAAAGGCTCCTGCCAAAATAAATAGTTTCAGACGTTTCCTTTCAAATTCAAATTGCCGCTACATGACTCACACACTTTGGTTTAGCGCATCTACAACATGACTGGGAAAATTTGGCCCCTCAAATGTCCACCGACGCACCCGGTGAGTGTCTGTGCTTTGAGTCTCTATTTGTCCGTGCAAATAGTGTGGCCCCCCACTTTTTTTTCTTACATGCCTCGTCAAATGCATGTGATTGATGGGGATGAAGAGAAAAGAAAAAGGTGGACCGCGGTGGGCCAAATCCTATGTGGCAACTGCCTGGACACGCCCGGGCGCTCCTCATATTGCCCCATGCATTTCCTAAGTATGAGGTGTCGGACAACCCTGACATTTAGGGAGACTTTGAGGGTCCGAATGGATCAACCTTTTCCTTCACTCTCCTGTTCGGTCAATGATCCTATGTCCTTCCAGTCAATTTGGAGAATTCGGCTACAGATCCTCTAATATATCTCACCCATACATCACAGCTAAATCAAGCAACACCTCAGGGCCACAGCCTGGCAACTAGCGAACCCTGTCCTATGCCCAGTTCCATGCTGTCTGTTACCACCACAAACGTGTTAATGTAGGGACATGTACCAATCAGATTTAGCCGTGTCTAGCTTAGACATTTTATCTTGTCAATCTATGGGTATTTTTGACTCACATGTGTATCCTTGCACTGCTGCAGTACTGATCAAGTGCATGTCCCACCGAGATCTCATTGCACAAAGTAGGCACTTTCCCAACAATCGCAAACCTGCGACTCCTCCACCCTGCATTAATCACACCAAGGGTATTTGAATTTATGCCATGCTTCAGCCGGAACTTGTTATTTCTTTGCATCCAGCACTAGCATGGCAGAAATCCGATCAACTTCACATTTTCCATTTGGGTTAATTATCCTTTTGCCCTTAGTGGTGTCCGTGTGCTCAGTTTTGCCCTCAGTTGCGGATCGTGCTCAGTTTTGCCCCTAATCCATGCGCAGCTACTATGACGAGGCCAGACGGCCAGATTTTAGTCCATTCCGTCCGCCGGTGTTAGTGGTTGTGGGTCCGGAGCTTACACGTGGGACCATGTGGACGTGGGTCCGGAGCTGACATGTGGCACCGTGCAACAAAATCCGCAAATCAATCCTAGGGTTCTAGCCGGCCAACTCGACGCCCACTCTGTCCCGTCCGCCGGCCGGCCGTCCTGCGCCGCCGCCCGCACCTGTGCCGCCACCAGCTGCGCTGCCGCGGCCGTGGCCGTCCTGCTCCACCGCTACCTGCTCCGCCCGCCACCTTCTTGCGACGCCACGGGTGGGGCACCCGCCACCTGCTCGACCCGCGGCGCGTCCTCCTTCCGTTCGCCCGACCGGAGCACTGATAGGTGGGGGCTGGTGGAGCTGTTTGAAGTAGGAGGGTGAACCCTAGGGCGAAATGGCGAGCAGGGGCGACCCCGGAGTATTTGGCGAGGCAGGCATCGGGCCGGAGATCCACCGCGTGCACGACTGGGTTCCCGAGGGGTAAGTCACGCCTCATGTTTAGATTGAGCTTAGTTGTGCATTTGAATAGCCGATTCGAGTTGGTTTGCCCGGTTAGTGTGCTGATTGCGTCTCTATTTTTCGTCGGTTAGGATGGAGTCGCGATTTGCTTTCTTGGTGCACATTAGTGAAGGAAATATGCCCTAGAGGCAATAATAAAGTTATTATTTATTTCCTTATTTCATGATAAATGTTTATTATTCATGCTAGAATTGTATTAACCGGAAACTTGATACATGTGTGAATACATAGACAAAACAGAGTGTCACTAGTATGCCTCTACTTGACTAGCTCGTTGAATCAAATATGGTTATGTTTCCTAGCGATAGACATGAGTTGTCATTTGATTAACGGGATCACATCACCAGAGAATAATGTGATTGACTTTACCCATTCCGTTAGCTTAGCACTTGATCGTTTAGTATGTTGCTATTGCTTTCTTCATGACTTATACATGTTCCTATGACTATGAGATTATGCAACTCCCGAATACCGGAGGAACACTTTGTGTGCTACCAAACATCACAACGTAACTGGGTGATTATAAAGGTGCTCTACAGGTGCCGATGGTGTTTGTAGAGTTGGCATAGATCGAGATTAGGATTTGTCACTCCGATTGTCGGAGAGTTATCTCTGGGCCCTCTCGGTAGTGCACATCACTATAAGCCTTGCAAGCAATGTGACTAATGAGTTAGTTGCGGGATGATGCATTACGGAACGAGTAAAGAGACTTTCCGGTAACGAGATTGAACTAGGTATTGAGATACCGACGATCGAATCTCGGGCAAATAACATACCGATGACAAAGGGAACAACGTATGTTGTTATGCGGTTTGACCGATAAAGATCTTCGTAGAATATGTAGGAGCCAATATGAGCATCCAGGTTCCGCTATTGGTTATTGACCGGAGACATGTCTCGGTCATGTCTACATAGTTCTCGAACCCGTAGGGTCCGCACGCTTAACGCTCGATGATGATCGACATTATGAGTTTTTGTGTTTTGATGTACCGAAGGTAGTTCGGAGTCCCTGATATGATCACGGACATGACGAGGAGTCTCGAAATGGTCGAGACGTAAAGATCGATATGTTGGACGACTATGTTCGGACACCGGAAGTGTTTCGGGAGGTTTCGGACATATACCGGAGTACCGGGGGGTTACCGGAACCCCCCGGGGAGTATATTGGGCCTAATGGGCCCTAGTGGGAGAAGAGGAGGGGCGGCCAGGGCAGCCGCGCACCCCCTCCCCCTCTAGTCCAAATTGGACAAGGAGGGAGGGGCGGCGCCCCCCGTTCCTTCTCTCCTTCTCTCCCTTCCTTCTCCTCTCCTACTCCTGCTTCGAAGGGGGGAGTCCTACTTGGAAGGGGGGACTCCTCATGGGGTGCGCCATAGGAGGGGGACTCCTCATGGGGTGCGCCATAGGAGGCCGACCCCCTCCCCCTCCTCCACTCCTTTATATACGGGGAGGGGGCACCCCTTGGAGACACAACAATTGATCATTGATCTCTTAGCCGTGTGCGGTACCCCCCTCCACCCTAATCCACCTCGGTAATATCGTAGCGGTGCTTAGGCGAAGACCTGCGTCGGTAGCATCATCATCACCGTCATTACGCGGTCGTGCTGACGAAACTCTGCGGCGAAGCTCTACTGGATCGTGAGTTCGCGGGACGTCTCCGAGCTGAACGTGTGCAGAACACGGAGGTGTCGTACGTTCCGTACTGAGGATCGGTCGATCGTGAAGACGTATGAATACATCAACCGCGTTTTCATAACACTTTCGGTCTACGAGGGTACGTGGACACACTCTCCCCTCTCGTTGCTATGCATCACCATGATCTTGCATGTGTGTAGGATTTTTTTTGAAATTACTATGTTACCCAACAGTGGTATCAGAGCCAGGTTTATGCGTAGATGTTATATGCACGAGTAGAACACAAGTGAGTTGTGGGCGATACAAGTCATACTGCTTACCAGCATGTCATACTTTGGTTCGGCGGTATTGTTGGATGAAGCGACCCGGACCGACATTACCCGTACGCTTACGCGAGACTGGTTCTACCGACGTGCTTTGCACACAGGTGGCTGGCGGGTATCAGTTTCTTCAACTTTAGTTGAACTGAGTGTGGCTACGCCCGGTCCTTGTGAAGGTTAACAAAACACTAACTTGATGAAATATCGTTGTGGTTTTGATGTGTAGGTAAGAACGGTTCTTGCTCAGCCTGTAGCAGCCACGTAAAACTTGCAACAACAAAGTAGAGGACGTCTAACTTGTTTTTGCAGGGCATGCTGTGATGTGATATGGTCAACAGATGATGCTAAATTTTATTGTATGAGATGGTCATGTTTTGTAACAGAGTTATCGGCAACTGGCAGGAGCCATATGGTTATCGCTTTATTGTATGCAATGCAATCGCCCTGTAATTGTTTTTTACTTTATCACTAAGCGGTAGCGATAGTTGTAGAAACAATAGTTGGCGAGACGACAACGATGCTACGATGGAGATCAAGATGTCGCGGCGGTGACGACGGTGATCATGACGGTGCTTTGGAGATGGAGATCAAAGGCACAAGATGATGATGGCCATATCATATCACTTATATTGATTGCATGTGATGTTTATCCTTTATGCATCTTATTCCGCTTTGATTGACGGTAGCATTATAAGATGATCTCTCACTAAATTTCAAGGTACAAGTGTTCTCCCTGAGTATGCACCGTTGCCAAAGTTCGTCGTGCCGAGACACCACCTGATGATCGGGTGTGATAAACTCTACGTTCACATACAACGGGTGCAAGCTAGTTTTCACACGCAGAAATACTCGGGTTAAACTTGACGAGCCTAGCATATGCAGATATGGCCTCGGAACACTGAGACCGAAAGGTCGAGTGTGAATCATATAGTAGATATGATCAACATAGTGATGTTCACCATTGAAAACTACTCCATTTCACGGGATGATCGGTTATGGTTTAGTTGATTTGGATCACGTGATCACTTAGATGATAAGAGAGATGTCTATCTAAGTGGGAGTTCTTAAGTGATATGATTAATTGAACTTAAATTTATCATGAACTTAGTCCTGGTAGTATTAGCATATCTATGTTGTAGATCAATAGCTCGCGTTTAGCTCCCCTGTTTTATTTTTGATATGTTCCTAGAGAAAACTAAGTTGAAAGATGTTAGTAGCAATGATGCGGATTGGATCCGTGATCTGAGGATTATCCTCATTGATGCACAGAAGAATTATGTCCTTGATGCACCTCTAGGTGACAGACCGATTGCAGGAGCAGATGCAGACGTTATGAACGTTTGGCAAGCTCAATATGATGACTACTTGATAGTTTAGTGCACCATGCTTTACGGCTTAGAATCGAGGCTTCAAAAATGTTTTGAACGCCATGGAGCATATAATAGGTTCCAAGAGTTGAAATTGGTATTTCATACTCATGCCCGTGTCGAGAGGTATGGGACCTCTGACAGTACTTTGCCTACAAGATGGAGGAGAATAGCTCAAGCAGTGAGCATGTGCTCAGATTGTCTGGGTACTACAATTACTTGAATCAAGTGGGAGTCAATCTTCCAGATAAGATAGTAATTTACAAGGTTCTCTAGTCACTGTCACCAAGTTACTAGAACTTCGTGATGAACTATAATGTGCAAGGGATGACGAAAACAATTCCCAAGCTCTTCGCGATGCTAAAATCGGCGAAGGTAGAAATCAAGAAAAAAAATCAAGTGTTGATGGTTGACAAGACCACTGGTTTCAAGAAAAAGGGCAAAGGGAAGAAGGGGAACTTCAAGAAGAACGGCAAGCAAGTTGCTGCTCAAGTGAAGAAGCCCAAAGTCTGGACCTAAGCCTGAGACTAATGCTTCTACTGCAAAGGGACTGGTCACTGGAAGCGGAACTACCCCAAGTATTTGGCGGATAAGAAGGATGGCAAAGTGAACAAAGGTATATTTGATATACATGTTATTGATGTGTACTTTACTAGTGTTTATAGCAACCCCTCGGTATTTGATACTGGTTCAGTTGCTAAAAAAATAGTAACTCGAAACGGGAGTTGCAGAATGAACAGAAACTAGTTAGGGGTGAAGTGACGATGTGTGTTGGAAGTAGTTCCAAGATTGATATGATCATCATCGCACACTCCCTATACTTTCGGGATTAGTGTTGAACCTAAATAAATGTTATTTGGTGTTTGCGTTGAGCATGAATATGATTTGATCATATTTATTGCAATACGGTTATTCATTTAATTTAGAGAATAATTGTTGTTCTGTTTACATGAATAAAACCTTCTATGGTCATACACCCAATGAAAATGGTTTGTTGGATCTCGATCGTAGTAATACACATATTCATAATATTAAAGCCAAAAGATGCAAAATTAATAATGATAGTGCAACTTATTTGTGGCACTGCCGTTTAGGCCATATTGGTGTAAAGCGCATGAAGAAACTCCATGCTGATGGGTTTTTGGAATCACTTGATTATGAATCACTTGATCCTTGCGAACCATGCCTCTGTGGCAAGATCACTAAAAGTCCGCTCTCCGGAAGAATGGAGCGAGCAACTGACTTATTGGAAACAATACATACTGATGTATGCGGTTCGATGCGTGTTGGGGCTCGCGGCAGGTATTGTTATTTTCTGACCTTCACAGATGATTTGAGCTGATATGGGTATATCTACTTGATGAAACATAAGTCTGAAACATTTGAAAAGTTCAAAGAATTTCAGAGTGAACTGGAGAATCATCATAACAAGAAAATAAAAGTTTCTACGATATGATCGCAGAGGTAAAATATTTGAGTTACGAGTTTGGCGTTCATTTGAAACAATGTGAAATAGTTTCACTACTCACGCCACCTGGAACACCACAATGTAATGGTGTGTCCGAACGTCATAACCGTACTTTATTAGATATGGTGCAATCTATGATGTCTCTTACCAATTTACCACTATCATTTTGGGATTATGCATTAGAGACAGCTGCATTCACGTTAAATAGGGCACCATCTAAATCCGTTGAGACGACACCGTATGAACTATGGTTTAGCAATAAACCTAAGCTGTCGTTTCTTAAAGTTTGAGGTTGCAATGCTTATGTGAAAAAGTTTCAACCTGATAAGCTCAAACCCAAATCGGAGAAGTGCGTCTTCAAAGGATACCCAAAAGAAAAATGTTGGGTACACCTTCTATCATAGATCCGAAGGCAAGATCTTTGTTGCTAAAGAATGGATCCTTTCTAGAGAAGGAGTTTTTCTCGAAAGAAGTAAGTGGGAGGAAAGTAGAACTTGATGAGGTAATTGTACCTTCTCCCGAATTGGAAAATAGTTCATCACAGAAATCAGTTCCAGTGATGCCTACACCAATTAGTGAGGAAGATTAATGATGATGATCATGAAACTTCAGATCAAGTTACTACCGAACCTCGTAGGTCAACCCGAGTACGGTCCGCACCAGAGTGGTACGGTAATCATGTTCTGGAGGTCATGTTACTTGACCATGACGAACCTACGAACTATGAGGAAGCGATGATGAGCCCAGATTCCGCAAAATGGTTTAAGGCCATGAAATCTGAGATGGGATCCATGTATGAGAACAAAGTATGGACTTTGGTTGACTTGCCCGATGATCAGCAAGCCATTGAGAATAAATGGATCTTCAAGAGGAAGACGGACGCTGATAGTAGTGTTACTATCTACAAAGCTCGAATTGTCGCAAAAAGGTTTTCGACAAGTTCAAGGTGTTGACTACGATGAGATTTTCTCACTCGTAACGATGCTTAGGTCTGTCCGAATCATGTTAGCAATGGACGCATTTAATGAAATCTGGCAAGTGGATGTCAAAACTGCATTCCTTAATGGATTTCTTAAAGAAGAGTTGTATATGATACAAGAAGAAGGTTTTGTCAATCCTAATGGTGCGAACAAAGTGCGCAAGCTCCATCGATCCATCTATGGACTGGTGCAAGCATCTCGGAGTTGGAATATACGCTTTCATGAGTTGATCAAAGCATATAGTTTTATACAGACTTGCGGTGAAGCCTGTATTTACAAGAAAGTGAGTGGGAGCACAACAACCTTTCTGATAAGTATATGTGACTGACATATTGTTGATCGGAAATGATGTAGAATTTTCTGGAAAGCATAAAGGAGTGTTTGAAAGGAGTTTTTCAAAGAAAGACCTCGGTGAAGCTGCTTACATATTGATCATCAAGATCTATAGAGATAGATCAAGATGCTTGATAAGTTTTTTCAATGAGTACATACCTTGAAAAGATTTTGAAGTAGTTCAAAATGGCATAGTCAAAGAAGGACTTCTTGCCTGTGTTGCTAGGTGTGAAGTTGAGTAAGACTCAAAACCCAACCACGGCAGTAAATAGAAAGAGAATGAAAAGTCATTCCCTATGCCTCAGTCATAGGTTCTATAAAGTATGTTATGCTATGTACAAGATCTATTGTATACCCTGCCCTGAGTTTGGCAAGGGAGTACAATAGTGATCTAGGAGTACATCACTCGACATTGGTCAAAATTATCCTTAGAGGACTAAGGAAATATTTCTCGGTTATGGAGGTGATAAAGAGTTCGTTGTAAAGAGTTACGTCGATGCAAACTTTGACACCGATCTGGATGACTCTGAGTCTCAATCTGGATACATATTGAAAGTGGGAGCATTTAGCTAGAGTAGCTCCGTGCAGAGCATTGTAGACATAGAATATTTGCAACATACATACGGCTCTAAATGTGGCAGACCCGTTGACTAAAATTCTCTCACAAGCAAAACATGATCACACCTTAGTACTCTATGGGTGTTAATCACATAGCGATGTGAACTAGATTATTGACTCTAGTAAACCCTTTGGGTCTTGGTCACATGACGATGTGAACTATGGGTGTTAATCACATGGTGATGTGAACTATTGGTGTTAAATCACATGGCAATGTGAACTAGATTATTGAATCTAGTGCAACTGGGAGACTGAAGGAAATATGCCCTAGAGGCAATAATAAAGTTATTATTTATTTCCTTATTTCATCATAAATGTTTATTATTCATGCCAGAAGTGTATTAACCGGAAACAGAGTGTCACTAGTATGCCTCTACTTGACTAGCTCGTTGAATCAAAGATGGTTAAGTTTCCTAGCCATAGACATGAGTTGTCATTTGATTAACGGGATCACATCATTAGAGAATAATGTGATTGACTTGACCCAGTTTGTTAGCTTATTACTTGAACCCGTAGGGTCCGCACGCTTAACGCTCGGTGACGATCGGTATTATGAGTTTTTGTGTTTTGATGTACCGAAGGTAGTTCGGAGTCCCGGATATGATCACGGACATGACGAGGAGTCTTGAAATGGTCGAGACGTAAAGATCGATACATTGGACGACTATGTTCGGAGACCGGAAGTGTTTCGGGAGGTTCCGGACATATACCGGAGTACCGGGGGGTTATCGGAACCCCCCGGGGAGTATATTGGGCCTAATGGGCCCTAGTGCGAAAAGAGGAGGGGCGGCCAGGGCAGCCGCGCGCCCCCTCCCCCTCTAGTCCGAATTGGACAAGGAGGGAGGGGCGGAGCCCCCCTTTCCTTCTCTCCTTCTCTCCCTTCCTTCTCCTCTCCTACTCCTACTTGGAAGGGGGGAGTCCTACTCCCGATGGGAGTAGGACTCCTCATGGGGCGCGCCATAGGAGGCCGGCCCCCTCCCCCTCCTCCACTCCTTTATATACGGGGAGGGGGGCACCCGTTGGAGACACAACAATTGATCATTGATCTCTTAGCCGTGTGCGGTGCCCCCCTCCACCATAATCCACCTCGGTAATATCGTAGCGGTGCTTAGGCGAAGCCCTGCGTCGGTAGCATCATCATCACCGCCATTACGCCGTCGTGCTGACGAAACTCTCCGGCGAAGCTCTACTAGATCGTGAGTTCGCGGGACGTCTCCGAGGTGAACGTGTGCAGAACACGGAGGTGCCGTATGTTCGATACTGAGGACCGGTCGATCGTGAAGACGTATGACTACATCAACCGCGTTGTAATAACGCTTCCGCTTTTGGTCTACGAGGGTACGTGGACACACTCTCCCCTCTCGTTGCTATGCATCACCATGATCTTGCTTGTGCGTAGGAATTTTTTTAAAATTACTACGTTACCCAACAATTAGAAGGGACCGGTACATGTTGAATGCAAAGAATAAGAAGAAATCCAAGGAGGTTTCGATTACCTGTTGCCAATGACTTGTAATTGGAGTTTTAGACAATTTGGGGAGGTAATTTGCAGCCAATATCCTTGGGGTTTGCTTGATGAACTGGAATACAAATACTATGATGGGGAAAAGAAATGGGTGACAGTTAGTAATGATGAAGAGCTGGCTACCATGTTTGCTAGGCATAAGGAGAAAGAGAATTTTCATGTGAGGCTGCAAATTGTTGTGCTTGAGTAGGCATTTGGACCTAGCATGGCGGGTGCAACATCTCGGGGAGAACCAAGTCGTCGTAATGGCAGCTCTAGCCAGAATAGTTCAGTTAGTGCACCACGACGTGGTGGCTCGACAAGCGTGGGCACCAGCAGTAGGGCCCCCCTTGAAGTGGAGCCTGATGACTACAATTCTGGGGTTGATGAAGAGAAGCTATATTATGATGTTATTCAGAATTTACGACGGGCACCTCGGGCTAAAAACCAAGATGAGGCTCACAATGCAGTCCGTGTGGATGA
Source organism: Triticum aestivum (assembly GCF_018294505.1). NCBI lineage: Eukaryota > Viridiplantae > Streptophyta > Magnoliopsida > Poales > Poaceae > Triticum > Triticum aestivum. The sequence continues at coordinate 489,515,043 of NC_057808.1, forward strand.
TGACACGGTGGGTGAGGATGAAGACCTTGCAGCTGTTGAATGGGACCCTTTGAACCCTCATATGGAAGAAGGTACCATTTTTGCATCCATGACTGAGTGTAGAAGTGCACTTGTGACATACTGCATGAAGGTAGAACGTACTTTCAAAGTTGACAAGAGCGATCAAGTACGTTACAGAGTGGACTGTCCGACTGAGGGTTGTCCATGGAGGATGCTCGCATCTAAAATGCGAAATAGCACGAATGTTCAGGTCAAAGTGAACCCTTTTAAGCACACATGCCAGGAATCAACCCTTAGGAAGGATACATTCAGTAGACCCAGGTCAAGATGGGTGGCAGAAGAAGTAAAGAAGTGGGTGAAAGAAAACCAGCAAGTGGGTCCAAAGGAATTTCAGAAGAACATCAAAGACAAGTTCAAGATATATTTTACCATATATGAGGTTGTTCAATGGTAAACAACATGCTATGGATTCTATTTATGGTAACTAGCAGGAAAGTTTTCAATTATTGTATTCATTCAAAGGTGAAGTGAAGAGGACCAGCCCAGGTAGTATTGTACATATTGACCACCACACCGTGGAGTACACATTCAGGGGAGTGAAAAACACCAAGGAATGCTTTAGGAGGGTTTTTGTCTGCTTTGAGGCTTGTCGCCGGGGTTTTTTGGTAGGCTGCAGGCCTTATTTGGCTATTAATGCTACTTTTCTCACAGGGAGGTTTAAAGGACAGTTAGTAGTAGCTTGTGCAGTTGATGCACACAGTTTTGTATTTCCAGTTGCGTACGGTGTGCTGGAGACAGAGTCTGAGGAGAGCTGGATTTGGTTTTTGCATAATCTGCGCCGGGCTATTGCACATCCCAATGGGTTGGTCATTCACACAGATGCCTGCAAAGGTTTAGAAGTGGCCGTGGACAATGTGTTCCCTGGAGTAGAGCATAGGGAATGCATGCGTCACCTTGCTGCAAATTTTGTGAAGAAATTAATTCGAAGGAAAGGTGTATACCGACAATTTATGGCCAGCATCTTTGACTTGCAGTGTGAAGAAGCACACCTACCACTTGAGGCAATTATACATGAATCCCAAAGTGAAAGAATACTTGGAAACACACCACTCCAAGTTATGGGCCAGAAGCCAATTCAGTGAACTGAGCAAAGTTGACTATGTGCACAATAATCTAGCGGAGTCTTTCAACTCAACGATCCGGAAACTAAAGGGTCATTATGTGGTGGATTTGCTTGACATGATAAGGATAGAATACATGCAGAAATTTCATTATCGTGCAGAAGTAGCCGAGGCAAAATTCATGGGCCACATTATCATCCCTGTCGTGATGAATGAACTGAAGCAAAAAACAACAGGCTTGGAAATGAACATGACTCTTTCCTCGGGTACCACAGCAGAGATATCATATTTGGATAAAGAGAAGAGGGAATGAAGATATCCAGTGGATTTAGGAGCTAGAACTTGCAGTTGTACGCAAATGGCAGATAACTGGGTTGCCATGCATTCATGTCTTGTTTTTCATCACTTCTCTCCCAGGTCCAGCAGGGAACCTACAACAGTATGTGCATGATTACTACTCTGTTGCAAGGTTCAAAGCCACATATGTGTATGCCTTGCCTGCTATGGAGGGAAAACAACAATGGGACATGGTGGACCCTGGATTCAAGCTTTGTGCTCCAGTTCTGAAGAGAGCAGCAGGTAGACCAAGGAAGAGTCGAATCAGACCTCGCAGCGAAGGAGCTAGACTTGGAGCGAGGAAGCGTAAGTGCACAAGGTGTGGTGGGTCTGGTCATTTCGGTAAGTACTGTGATAACATAGTAGATCCAGCGTTCGGAGAGAGTTTCGATGAAGGCTTCGATGAAAATGTTGGTCAGCAGCCGGTTGCCTCAACAGATGATGAAAATGATGGTCAACAGCCGGTTGCATTAGATGAGGATTTTGACAAGGTTCTGATGTCTACTACGCAACCTTCTCCTTGTAGACGTTATTGGGTCTCCAAGTGCAGAGGTTTTTAGGGCAGTAGCAAATTTCCCTCAAGTGGATAACCTAATGTTTATCAATCCATGGGAGGCGTAGGATGAAGATGGTCTCTCTCAAACAACCCTGCAACCAAATAACAAAGAGTCTCATGTGTCCCCAACACACCCAATACAATGGTAAATCGTATAGGTGCACTAGTTCGGCGAAGAGATGGTGATACAAGTGCAATATGGATGATAGATATGAGTATTTGTAATCTGAAAATATAAAAACAGCAAGGTAACAAGTGGTAAAAGTGAGCGTAAATGGTATTGCAATGCTAGGAAACAAGGCCTAGGGTTCATAATTTCACTAGTGCAAGTTCTCTCGACAATAATAACATAGATGGATCATATAACTATCCCTAAACATGCAACAAAGAGTCACTCCAAAGTCACTAATAGCGGGGAACAAACGAAGAGATTATTGTAGGTTACGAAACCACCTCAAAGTTATCCTCTCTGATCGATCTATTTAAGAGTCCGTAGTAAAATAACACGAAGCTATTCTTTTCGTTCGGTCTATCATAGAGTTCATACTAGAATAACACCTTAAGATACAAATCAACCAAAACCCTAATGTCACCTAGATACTCCAATGTCACCTCAAGTATCCGTGGGTATGATTATACGATATGCATCACACAATCTCAGATTCATCTATTCAACCAACACAAAGAACTTCAAAGAGTGCCCCAAAGTTTCTACCGGAGAGTCAAGACGAAAACGTGTGCCAACCCCTATGCATAAGTTCACAAGGTCACTGAACCCGCAAGTTGATCACCAAAACATACATCAAGTAGATCACGTGAATATCCCATTGTCACCACACATAAGCACATGCAAGACATACATCAAGTGTTCTCAAATCCTTAAAGACTCAATCCGATAAGATAACTTCAAAGGGAAAACTCAATCCATTACAAGAGAGTAGAGGGGGAGAAACATCATAAGATCCAACTATAATAGCAAAGCTCGCGATACATCAAGATCGTGCCATATCAAGAACACGAGAGAGAGAGAGATCAAACACATAGCTACTGGTACATACCCTCAGCCCCGAGGGTGAACTACTCCCTCCTCGTCATGGAGAGCGCCGGGATGATGAAGATGGCCACCAGAGAGGGATTCCCCCCTCCGGCAGGGTGCCGGAACGAGTCTAGATTGGTTTTCGGTGGCTACAGAGGCTTGCGGCGGCGGAACTCCCGATCTAGGTTTCTTTCTAGAAGTTTGGGTATATATGAGAGGTATTGGCGTCGAGAACAAGTCAGGTGGGTCTCCGGGCTGTCCACGAGGCAGGGGGGCGCGCCCAGGGGGTGGGCGCAACCCCTACCCTCGTGGGCAGCCCGGGACTCTTCTGGTCCATCTCCGATGCGCCGTGGGCTTCTTCTGGTCCAAAAATAATGTCCGTCAAATTTCAGGTCAATTGGACTCCGTTTGGTTTTTCTTTTCTGCAATACTCAAAAACAAGGAAAAAATAGAAACTGGCACTGGGCTCTGGGTTAATAGGTTAGTCCCAAAAATCATATAAAATAGCATATAAATGCATATAAAACATCCTAGATGGATAATATAATAGCATGGAACAATCAAAAATTATAGATACGTTGGAGACGTATCAGGTTCCAAATGATGATGGTCAACGGCTGCAAGATTTTGACGATGATCAAAAATATCCTCCAAATGATCATTCAAGTGAGGCTACAAATGGTGATCCAAGTGAGGCTCCAAATGGTGATCCGAATGAGGCTCCAAATGGTGACCAACCTTCTGTTATTGTGAGTTCAACCTTCTGTCATTACCCTTTATGTTTTGTACAGCTCTATGGTAGGTTTGAAGAAGACGCGCAAGGTACCGACAACCAAGAGGAGAAGAGAAGAAGCAATGAGCACAAGGTGCATGAGGAGCAAAGTGATGGCAAGAAGCTCAAGGAACAAACAGAAGCCTCAACGCTATTTATGAATAATTATGAAACATTATGAATAATGTTGTATTTCTTTTGAATGATGTTGGACCTATGTTAGAACTATGTTTGAATGATGTTGGACCTATGTTAGAACTTAAAATTTGACATGCTATATGGATGTTGTAATTCTATCGAAACTTTGGTAAACTCACATTCATGAAAAATGTGCTAAAAAGAGCTCCAAAGGTAGGGTAAACGGCCTCATTTCTAAGCATGATTTTTTTGACCTTGTCTAAATGAGCCAAATAACTTACCTACAGATATATTCTATATACACAGACTATGTGCACTGGTTTTTCCTTTTTTTGATTTTTTGAATTTTGTTTTGCTCATTTGAATTCTGGTCAAACCTAACTTTGACCAAGATTTAAACAAGTCTAAAACATCGAAATGAAAAACTAAGCCTGGATCCTTCTTAGTCTCTCCAAAATGAAGCTGTGGTGAGGTTTTTGAAATTTTCATGAAAAATGTGCTAAAAAAGAGGGGTCCAAAGGTAGGGTAAACGGCCTCATTTCTAAGCAAGGTTTTTTTCGACCTTGTCTAAATCAGCCAAATAACTTTCCTACACATATATTCTATATATACAAACTATGTGCGCTGGTTTTCCATTTTTTTATTTTTTTATTTAATTTGTTTTGCCTATTTGAATTCTGGTCAAACTTAACTTTGACCAAGATTTAAACAAGCCTAAAACATCAAAATGAAAAACTAAGTCTGGATCCTTCTTATTCACTCCAAAATGAAGTTGCGGTGAGTTTTTTGAAATTTTCATGTTCATTTCCCCAAAACACTTCTCTTCACTTCATACAAGAGAGTTTGAGATACTTGAGATATCACATAATACACATGAACTTTTTGTTTAAATGTATGTAAACCTTGTTTATCAACTTAAATCGTTAGTATATGACATAAGAAGACTATGTGCGCAGGTTTTTCATTTTTCTGATTTTTATTTAATTTATTATGCTCATTTGAAATCTGGTCAAACCTATCTTTGACTGCTCCAAACCCCTCCCAAACCCCGCTAACCCCAGCGCTGAACAAGGACCGTCCATCTAACCCTAGCGGCGATCAAGGACCGTCGATCTAACCCTTCTAGAAGGAATCCGCGGGGAGGAGGGGGGTGATCCGCGAGATGCAATCTGATTGGCTGGGCGATTTTTTTTCAACAAGTACCGGGCGCGCTGGATAGAACGTTGGGCCGTCTCGCTATCCGGGCCTGAGAGCGCAGTTAATTCCCGTCTCAGCCTTTCCAGGCCTGCATGCATGGGAAGGGCGGGCGGCGACGTGGGAATGCATGCGCGGGCGGCGACGTGGGAATGCATGCGCGGGAGGCGGACGTGCATGCATGCGAGCTAGGCGAGGGACGTGGCCATGCACATATTGATTCAGAATTAGGCCATTGTTTCAGATTACGGCAGTGATTCAGATTACGGCAAGGATTCAGATGCACGCGCCCGGTCAAAGAGCTTCCCTATGCAGTGATTCAGATGCACGCACGCGCCTCATGCATCATTTTCGTGCAAAAATTTAAGAGGGTCCAAAACATAACGGATTCACACACGCGTCCGGATTCACACACGCACCGTTCTTATCCCTTCTTTCTTCCTCTCCCACCCACAAGCCTGTAAATGGGGTGCCTCTCTTCCTCTCCTCCCACTCACCACCGAAAAGCCAGATCCATTCTCTCCAACTTTGAACACCCAAGCGACCGAGCCCTCCAAGCGACCAAGTGAAGATGCAGTACAACGGGCCGACCTTCCTTCGTCCTCCCGTCGTGCCGGAGCTGCGCTACCCATCAGGCGTGCTCGTGGAGAGGGAGCTCCGTGTGTGGGCGACTTCCAGGTGGAGGGGGTCCGTCGAGATCACCCGCGCCTTCCTCAGAGCCGACTATGCCCACCTCCCACGGGGCTCGCCTAGGATGTACACCATCAACGAGGTCCGTGACCGCGCCGGCATCCTCCTACTACTCACGGTCACCTTCGCCAACCCGGTTGACGCGCGCGAGCTCCTCGGCCAAGTGTTTTGGTGCAGCTACGAGTCCATCTTCTTCACCGTGTACAACATCTTCACCAACTATGAGTGCATCTTCCCCACTGAAAACCAGATGCACTCCCTTCCCTACGACGGGGAGGAGGAGTGAAGTTGAAGATGGTGTTGAAGGGGCGTGCAGCAAGGTGGAAGAAAGGTGAAGATGAAGATGTTCAAGAAGGGGTGCGAGCCCGGAGTGAAGTTGTTCGTCAAACTCGTCATGTTTTAGGTTTAGCTTTATCATTTTTATTTTGTTGCTTTTCTATGTCGTGCGTGCCGTGTCGTGTCATGTCCCTGAACTTGGTACCCATCTATGTAAGGGCACGGTGTGTTGCATCTTATCTATCCAAGTTATTATGTGTGTTCAAAAATGTCCGAGCCCAAACATATCATTTCTTCCCTAAACCAAGTCATGAACTAACATGCAAATTAATTCCCTTTAAATCCTAAACCAAGTGCCACTCTAACCAGAACCATGTGGCAGTGCAAACATATGTTTCCAACCCTCCAAAAGTTCAGTGCAAAACAAAGTAAAACCACTCTCACGCGTGTGCAAACATTTAGTACAAACATGCGTTTTTAAACCCTAACCAAATCACGGTCTCACTATGTATAGCTTCCTTCCCTAGCCATGTCAAAGTCTTTCCATCTGCCCTAGCGGTTACCAGCGCAGCCTTAAACGGCACAAACCCACGGGGTCCTGGGTTCAAGTACCAGCCGCACCAATTTTTTGTGCATTTTCCACCCTTCATTTTTATTAGACAAATTATTTTTTGCTCACTGTAGTGCCCTTCAAAAATGTTCATTAATTTTGGCACCAGGTGTAAACCTCTACCAGAGCTGAGGCACATTTTCTATGACATTTTGGTCTTTGATTTAAATCACGGTGTATTTGAATTGGAGTAATTAAATTGCTATTAAATATTTAACAGCTCAAAAAAAATTCTAAACTTAATTGTTTCACTAGTAGGAAAAGGGGCTTTTACCCCGGTTTGTAAGGGCCTTTTGTCCCGGTTTTCGAACCGGGACTAAAGGGTCTTTACTAAAGCCCTAACCCTTTAGTCCCGGTTCTTACACGAACCGAGACAGAAGGTCCTCCACGTGGCCGCTGCTGCCAGCCCAGGCAGGGGGGCCTTTGGTCCCGGTTGGTGCCACCAACCGGGACCAATAGGCAGAGACTTTTGTCCCGGTTGGTGTCACCAACCGGGACCAATAGGCATCCACACGTCAGCATTTCAGGGGCTGGGGTTTTTGTTTTTTTTTGAAAGGCGGGGGGGGGGGTTGGGGGGTTAATTTAGGTGTTTCATATATTGTGTTAGCTAGCTAATTAATAGAGAGAAATGTCCTCTCTTATCTCCGTGCTTGGTCGACGCTACGTACTATATACGTATGGAGAGGACTAGACATGCTAGCTAGTAATCAAATGATGGAAACAGAAGATCGTCATGAACATGTGCATACAGAAAGAAGTGATATCGACCACCTCTCCTTCTCCGAGAGATTGGTCGAACAACAAGTTCTCGTATATCTATCCGACACTACCGGCTACATATATACAATAATTATCTCTTACAATACAATCTCCTAATTAAATTGTAAGAACACAGGGTCCACATAGTATTCTCCGTTTTCAGCGATCACGTGGTCAAGGAAAAATGCCGCCAATTCCTCTTGAATTGCTCGCATACGATCTGGTGCTAGGAGTTCATCCCGCTTCCGAAATATCTAATTTGAAGAAGGGGGTCAATACATATATATATATATATATATATATATATATATATATATATATATATGAATAAATGAAACTCAACACAGATGATGGTAATAAAATAAAATTGTGAATATTATTGCTTACGCACTTCATATTGTTCGTCAGAGTAGCCCCGCTCACAGGTCGTGTAGCGGATGGACTCGCAAATGTAGTATCCACAGTAATTATTCCCGGGTTCAAATGGTATTGATGAAACTAGCGTGCTAAATGGTATTGATGAAACTAGCGCTTGAATCACTAGGAGATGCGCGGAACATGCTACTATAGTACTTACTTTCGGGTGTTCAAATTGCAGCTTCTTCGGCAGTCCCGGAGCTTTTGTGGTGAATTTTCTCCAAACCCTGCCAGACAAAGAAAACAATTACTTGATATCAAGAAATGAACAAAGTTGCTGATATGGTGGATAATGATCGATTTAACTTACTTCTCGAGCATTTGAGTCATGTTCGCATAGTCCTGGGGATCTTTTCGTCTCGAGTCTAAGACGGTTACTACTCCCTGCTCAAGCTTAATCTCTAGGAGAATAAAGTGGAAGCTGCGCATGCATGCATAAGTCATCAATTACATTACCATAACCTGGACTAATAAGGGAAACCGAATATGCACAAGACAGTAACACTCACTTGAAGTTGTAAGGAAAGAGTATTATATCTTTGTTTTGATTTAATACCAACGATCGTAGCAAGTTGGCCTCGGCTTCTTTGGGATGTTTTTCAACCGTATATGCATCTATGAGATTTGTGTTAATGAACCCAATATCACCGATTTGTCTTTTCTTCAATTCGGCGATCTTCAATCTGCATAATATAGTGAGGATAATTATAAATACATGCAATGAAAGAGCTGACCTATATAGAGAGACTTAAAGACAGAAGTAGTACTACTTACAAATAGTAGCAAGTGATCGTTGTTTTATCGAGGGCCTTTTGATTGTAAAACTGGAAGAAATCCTCATATGGAACATTCAGCAGTTCAATTCCAACGAGGTCATGCTCCGGTTTAACTCTCAGCGTCAAAGTACTCATCCCATCAGACTCTCTGCAGGTTTTCATGTACCAATCATGTAATCTTCGCATCATCGTTGTTAGAGATCTTTCATCTTTGACGAGAGGCTTCCCGTAATGGTATTTGTGTTCGTCCACCTCCATGATTTCATAATGTACATCGTCGGGTAGGTAATCTCCAAGATTGCTATAACCGGGCACCATCCTCGGATCATTAGTGACGATGTCTTTTGACACCTTGAGCGGGGGGCACGATTGGTTCGCTTGTTCGCCGAGCTGGGCAATTTTTTTCCCAGCTCGTCGTTCTTTTAACCTTTGATCACTGACAGTACTTCCCGACCGCTTCTCTTCGGCATATGTCTTTGCAAGAATGCGCTCATAGTTGCCTCTCGGCGGAGACTTTGGTGGTTTTGTCAGGGCAGCCAGAGTGCACTTTGCTCTCACCGGATCTACCTTCTCCTCCGGAGGTGGATGTTTCTTTGCATTCACCCCTTCAAAGAAGTTTGTCACTTCGGCTCGCACGATCTTCCTGGTTTCCTCCTCGGTCCTCTCGTATGGTAACTTCTCTGGAGTCTTCAGAGAAGGACCGAATCTGTATTGCCTCCCGCCTCTGGCAGCTGTACTGCTAGACGCCGGCAGAGCAGACGGAGCGGCTGCGGCTGTCTTCTTTCCTTGCTTACGAGGCGGAGGAGAAGGACTACGACGCGCCAGAGCAGCCGCAGCGGCGGCGGGTCTCTTCCACCCTTGCTGACGAGGCGGAGAAGGAGGAGCCTGGCTGCTCTGGCGCGCCGGCGCAGGCGGCGAAGGAGGCGGAGTGCCGCCACGCGCCGGAGAAGGAGGCTGAGTGCCCTGATCACTCGCCGGAGGAGGAGGCGGAGGAGGAGGCGGAGTGCCGCCACACGCCGGAGAAGGAGGCTGAGTGCCCTGATCACTCGCCGGAGGAGGAGGCGGAGGAGGAGGCGGACTGCCCTTACTCGCCGGAGCCGTCCAGTTCAGAAGGTTGATGAGCTCCTTCCTCCATAGGCACAGAGTCTTCAGAGCTAAACCCAGCCGAGTCTCCCCTTCACCGGTAGGGTGGTCAAGCTGGAGGTCCTCAAATCCCTCCGTTATTTCATCCACCATCACCCTAGCATATCCTTCTAGAATCGGCCGGTAGTGGTAGGTTGCGCCGGGTTCAGGAGGTAAAACAGAGCCAACAGCCGCCTTGACTTTGAAGTTCTGCCATTGCGCCATAAGGTGGCAATGTTGAGACTCCGTGATAGCATCCACGGGGTAGCTAGCAGGAGCCGTCAAGACATGCTCCAGCTGAAGCAGCTTGGTGGAAGCCACGCTGCTTCTCCGCTGAGATGGCGGGGTAGCTTTGAGGGTAGTTTCGGCATGTCGATTGCTGTCTCGTTCCTCTAGCGCTTGAACCCTTTCGTGCAGCTTCTGAATTTGGGTCTGCTCCATTTTTTTCCTCCTCTCCTGGCTTTTGTAACCGCCTGCGTCCGGAAAACCAGCCTTCCACGGAACGGAGCCTGGCGTGCCTCGTGTCCGTCCAGGGTGCTCAGGATTCCCGAGGGCCATTGTGAGCTCGTTGTTCTCTCTGTCTGGAACGAACGTCCCTTCCTGCGCTGCATCGATATATTGCTGAATCTTCTTGACGGGTATTCTCAAAAGCTCGTTCGTCCAAACGCACCTCCCTAATACAGGGTCCAAGGTTCCGCCAGCCCCGAAGAACCAAGTCCGACAACGGTCTGTCCAGTTCATTGTCTGTGGTTCGATCCCTTTTTCAAGCAGATCATTCTCAGCCTTGGCCCACTTAGGCCGGGCTTTGAGGTAGCCAACTGACCCTGTGCGATGGTGAAGCTTCTTCTTCGCAACATTCTTCTTGTTTGTCGCTGACATCTTCTTACTCTTTTCCGATGTCTTGTGGGCCACAAATGCGGGCCAGTGATCTCTGACCTTGTCATATCGGCCGATGAATTCTGGTGTGTCTTCTTTGTCGACAAACGTTTTCAGCTCATTCTTCCACCTCCTGAATAGGTCTACCATCTTCTTAAGAGCATGAGACTTGATTAATTGCTCTTTAACTGGCTTCTCCGGATCCTCCTCTGGCGGTAGGGTGAAATTTGCATTCAGCTCAGTCCAAAGATCATCTTTCTGCATATCATTGACATAAGACACCTCAGGGTCTTCCTTCTTAGGCTTATACCATTGGTGGATGCTGATCGGGATCTTTTCCCTAACTAGAACCCCGCACTGAGCAGCAAATGCATCCTTTGTCCGGATGGGTTCAATCGGTTGGCCGTCGCGCGCGATTGCTGTGATCTCAAACCTTTCATCCGAGCGCAACTTTCTCTTCGGGCCTCGTCTCTTTACCGCAGTTGTGCTCGATCCGGAGGGCTAGAAAAAAGAAGAAAGACGAGTGTTAATTAATATGTGTACATACCAAAACAATGAATGCATCAATTAGCTAGTCAGCACAGGCTTAACTAATATATTTACCTGGCCGGACTCTGTTCGGTCACCGGAGCCGTCACCACGGGCTCCTTCTTGCACCAGCATTGGGTCACCGGAGCCATCATAATCATGTCTTTCCTCCTCCACTCTTCGATCACCGTAGCCTGCTTATTCACCCTGTTCTTCCAGACCATCATTGTCATTAAGATACGACAAGATATCACCTCCGGCTAAGATTATGTCCCCCAACACCTCTTCTGCTTGCTCGTCTCGTCCGTGCTCCATTGTTTCTACAAATATTACAACATGGCAATTATTACACAAACATGACAGCAGGTGGTTAGTGCAAACGTAGACCTAGCTTATTCCGGTTTTGGGGTGGCCTCAGCAACGCTTCAAGGGTAGGGGCGCGGCGGGAGGGGGTAGGAGACCGACATCGTTTTTTTCTACGGTTTGGGTGTCCTCGGGATTTTTGGTCGAGCGAGAGGGCCGGGGGGTGCTCCCGTGGTATAAGTTATCACGGTCGAGAGGGGGTATAAATATCGACCGTCCATCATGTCGAAGTTATCTGGGAGGGAGTTATATATATCGACAACGACGACATACATACATGGGAAAATAATGTTATCGGGGAGGGGGTATATCGACCCCCCCACGTGTTGAAGTTATCGGGAGGGGGTTATATCGACAACGACAATGAACGTACATGGGAAAATAATATTATGGCGGAGGGGGTATATCGACCCCCCCTCGTGTTGAAGTTATCGGGAGAGGGGTATATCGACGACGACAGACCCGATAAAACATAAGAAAACAAAGAAGAAACAAAAAGAGGAGAAGAAGAAAAGGAATATAGGAGAAGATCGAAGAAAAAAAAGAAGAAAAAAAAAGAGGAGATGAAGAAAGGAATAGAGGAGAGAAGAAGAAAAAATAGAATTTTTTCTATTTTTTCTTCTTCTCTTCTATTCCTTTCTTCTTCTCCTCTTCTTTTTCTTCTTTTTTCCTCTTCTTATTTATTTCTCCTCTTCTTCCTCTCCTCTTCTTCTCCTTTCTTCCTCTTCTTATTTTCCTTTTTCCTCTTGTTCATAAAAAAATGTTCAAATAGAAAATTTCGAAAAAAAGTAAATGTTTTGCCTAATGCATTGTTCATATGAATATACAAACATTTGCATATTCTACAATAATTAATATCACCAAAAAAATCTATGAACAGAAAAAAATCCTAACTTTTCTAAAAATCTATCTTTTGCATATATACATGAACATATATATATACACAGGCAACGGCGGCGTGGTCGGGGCAGGGGCAGAGGCGTCGGCGGCGTGGTCGGGGCAGGGCGAGGCAGAGGCGACGGCGGCGTGGGCGGGGCAGCTTGGGCGACGACGACGTGGTCGGGGCAGGGGCGCGCGGCGTGGTCGGGGCGGGCCGCTGGCGGCGTGCTCGGGGAAGGGGCGGCTGCGCGTCGACGAGGCAGCAGAGGGCGGCGACGGCGTCGACGGGGCGAGCTCGGGCAGCCTGGCGGCGTCATCGGGGCGGGCGAACTAATGCAGAGATGAATCTGAAAAACGCTAAGTGCTTTCTTATATACTGAGAGCATTGGTCCCGGTTCGTGGCACCAACCGGGACCAATGCCCCCCTTTAGTCCCGGTTGGTGCCACCAACCGGGACCAAAGGTCTCTTTTCAGTAGCCCAAAGGGCGGGAAGCGGCGGCCTTTGGTCCCGGTTGGTGGCACCAACCGGGACTAAAGGGGGGCATTGGTCCCGGTTGGTGCCACGAACCGGTACCAATGCACCCCTTTAGTCCCGGTTGGTGGCACCAACCGGGACCAAAGGCCTCTTGCTGCCCGCGTCGCGGCCAAAAGTTTAGTCCCACCTCGCTAGTTGAGAGGGGCTCGGAGTGGTTTATAAGCCCCGCTGCGGCTGCTGTCTCGAACTCCTCTCTATAGTAGGCTTCTGGGCCTAACTTTGGCGCGCTGCCCGTTGAGCCCTCTAGCCCTTCTGGGCCTGTATTTGCAAATCCGAGGGTTGGAGGGCGCAGCTGGCAGCGCCCCAACAATTTTTTTGCTGTATTTAGTTTTTTTGTTTTCTTTTTTGCTTTATTTATTTTGTTTTGTTTCTACTTACAACAAAAAACTTATTTATTTTATTTTATTTTGTTTCTAATTACTTATTTATTTTACTTTATGATAATTCTTTTTGCTATTAAAGTTTCTATCAAAAAAAGTTCTTTATGAAAATTCTTTTTGCTGTATTTAGTTTTTTTGTTTTCTTTTTTCTTTATTTATTTTGTTTTGTTTCTACTTACAACAAAAAACTTATTTATTTTATTTTATTTTGTTTCTAATTACTTATTTATTTTACTTTATGATAATTCTTTTTGCTATTAAAGTTTGTATCAAAAAAAGTTCTTTATGAAAATTCTATTTGATGTATTTAGTTTTTTGTTTTATTTTTTGCTTCATTTATTTTGTTTTGTTTCTACTTACAACAAAAAACTTATTTATTTTATTTTGTTTTGTTTCTAATTACTTATTTATTTTAATTTATGGTAATTCTTTTTGCTATTAAAGTTTCTATCTAGAAAAGTTCTTTATGAAAATTCTTTTTGCTTTAAATGATTTTGAACAGAAAATACTTCGATAATTTTAGTTGCATCAATTTTATATGATTTTAGTTTCAATAATACTAGAGGTTTCTTATAATGTTCTGAACAGAAAATACTTTGTTAATTTTAGTTTCATAAATTTTATTAAAGTTTATTTTATTTTGTCGGAACACAAGAAGTCCGGAGTTGTAATAAGATATTAAAAATAAAAAAGAGGCGCAATGCTCGTTGATTTGCTTCAAGCCTTTCGGAATAGTGTAGACTGCACTGCACATAGCTCCATGCAGTCTACCTTATTCCTCAAGGCTTGAAGCTAAGCAACGTGAGCATTGCGCCTTTTCTTCATCGTCTCTGCACTCAGGGCTTATAAACCGCTCCTAGTGCCTCTCAGCTAGCGAGGTGGGACTAAAAAACTGCTTAGTAAGAAACTCTAGTACCGGTTCGTGCCACGAACCGGTACTAAAGGTGCTCGTGGGGCGACAGCCTCATTAGTACCGGTTCGTGGCACCAACCGGGACCAAAGGGTGGAATTGGTCCCGGTTCGTGCCACCAACCGGGACCAATGGCCTTGCACAGCGGCATGGTGGTGGGAGTTTAGTCCCACCTCGCTAGCTGAGAGAGAATCACACCTGTTTATAAGGTGCGGTGCGCCTGAGCTGTCAAACTCCTCTCTAAAGCAGGCTTACGGGCCTAACCTCTCTGTACATGCCTGTGGGCCTACTGGGCCTTCTGCGGGCCTGAATCCTGGCCCATGGATGGGTTTCTAATCGTATTCAGGCCGTGGTGGCCCAGTAGGTGGCATAATTTTTAATTTTTGGCCTGTTATTTTTCATGCATTTACTAATTATTTTGAGCTATAAGACCCTAAAATTGAAAAGCATTTCAAATGAACTCTGAAAAGGTTGAAAGTTGGCATGGTATCATCATTTCATCCACATAGCATGTGCAAGAAAGTGGAGAGGGTTACGGCAAAAACTAGATGCACTTCGTGTTGGAAATATGCCCTAGAGGCAATAATAAATTAGTTATTATTATATTTCCTTGTTCATGATAATCGTTTATTATCCATGCTAAAATTGTATTGATAGGAAACTCAGATACATGTGTGGATACATAGACAACACCATGTCCCTAGTAAGCCTCTAGGAGACTAGCTCGTTGATCAATAGATGGTTACGGTTTCCTGACCATGGACATTGGATGTCGTTGATAACGGGATCACATCATTAGGAGAATGATGTGATGGACAAGACCCAATCATAAGCCTAGCACAAGATCGTGTAGTTCGTTTGCTAAGAGATTTTCTAATGTCAAGTATCATTTCCTTAGACCATGAGATTGTGCAACTCCCGGATACCGTAGGAATGCTTTGGGTGTACCAAACGTCACAACGTAACTGGGTGGCTATAAAGGTGCACTACAGGTATCTCCGAAAGTGTCTGTTGGGTTGGCACGAATCGAGACTGGGATTTGTCACTCCGTGTAAACGGAGAGGTATCTCTGGGCCCACTCGGTAGGACATCATCATAATGTGCACAATGTGACCAAGGAGTTGATCATGGGATGATGTGTTATGGAACGAGTAAAGAGACTTGCCGGTAACGAGATTGAACAAGGTATCGGGATACCGACGATCGAATCTCGGGCAAGTAACATACCGATAGACAAAGGGAATTGTAAACGGGATTGATTGAATCCTCGACATCGTGGTTCATCCGATGAGATCATCGAGGAGCATGTGGGAGCCAACATGGGTATCCAGATCCCGCTGTTGGTTATTGACCGGAGAGTCGTCTCGGTCATGTCTGCATGTCTCCCGAAGCCGTAGGGTCTACACACTTAAGGTTCGGTGACGCTAGGGTTATAGAGATATTAGTATGCGGTAACCCGAAAGTTGTTCGGAGTCCCGGATGAGAGCCCGGACGTCACGAGGAGTTCCGGAATGGTCCGGAGGTAAAGATTTATATATGGGAAGTCTTATTTTGGTCGCCGGAAAAGTTTCGCACTTTATCGGTATTGTACCGGGAGTGCCGAAAGGGGTCCGGGGGTCCACCAAGGGGGTCCACCAGCCCCGGGGGGCCACATGGGCTGTAGGGGTGTGCGCCTTGGCCTATATGGGCCAAGGGCACCAGCCCCAAGAGGCCCATGCGCCAAGAGATAAGGGAAAGGGAGAGTCCTAAAGGGGGAAGGCACCTCCGAGGTGCCTTGGGGAGGATGGACTCCTCCCTGGCCGCACCCTTCCTTGGAGGAAGGGCGAAGGCTGTGCCCCCCTCTCCCTTGGCCCTATATATAGTGGGGGGAGGGAGGGCAGCAATACCACAAGCCCTGGCGCCTCCCTCTCCCTCCCGTGACACCTCTTCCTCCCCGCTTGCGCTTGGCGAAGCCCTGCCGGGATCCCGCTACTTCCACCACCACGCCGTCGTGCTGCTGGATCTCCATCAACCTCTCCTCCCCCCTTGCTGGATCAAGAAGGAGGAGACGTCGCTGCTCCGTACGTGTGTTGAACGCGGAGGTGCCGTCCGTTCGGTGCTAGGATCATCGGTGATTTGGATCACGACGAGTACGACTCCATCAACCCTGTTCTCTTGAACGCTTCGGCTCGCGATCTACAAGGGTATGTAGATGCACTCCTCTCTCTCGTTGCTAGATGACTCCATAGATTGATCTTGGTGATGCGTAGAAAATTTTGAATTTCTGCTACGTTCCCCAACAGTGGCATCATGAGCTAGGTCTATGCGTAGTTTCTATGCACGAGTAGAACACAAAGTAGTTGTGGGCGTCGATTTTGTCAATTTACTTGCCGTTACTAGTCTTATCTTGATTCGGCGGCATCGTGGGATGAAGCGGCCCGGACCGACCTTACACGTACTCTTACGTGAGACAGGTTCCACCGATTGACATGCACTAGTTGCATAAGGTGGCTAGCGGGTGTCTGTCTCTCCCACTTTAGTCGGATCGGATTCGATGAAAAGGGTCCTTATGAAGGGTAAATAGAAATTGGCATATCACGTTGTGGCTTTTGCGTAGGTAAGAAACGTTCTTGCTAGAATCCCATAGCAGCCATGTAAAACATGCAACAACAATTAGAGGACGTCTAACTTGTTTTTGCAGGGTATGCTATGTGATGTGATATGGCCAAAAGGATGTGATGAATGATATATGTGATGTATGAGATTGATCATGTTCTTGTAATAGGAATCACGACTTGCATGTCGATGAGTATGACAACCGGCAGGAGCCATAGGAGTTGTCTTAATTTATTGTATGACCTGCGTGTCAATGAAAACGCCATGTAATTACTTTACTTTATTGCTAACCGTTAGCCATAGTAGTAGAAGTAATAGTTGGCGAGACAACTTCATGAAGACACGATGATGGAGATCATGGTGTCATGCCGGTGACGAAGGTGATCATGCCGCGCCTCGAAGATGGAGATCAAAAGGCGCAAGATGATATTGGCCATATCACGTCACTTTATGATTTGCATGTGATGTTTATCATGTTTACATCTTATTTGCTTAGAACGACGGTAGCATAAATAAGATGATCCCTCACTAAAATTTCAAGAGACGTGTTCCCCCTAACTGTGCACCGTTGCGAAGGTTCGTTGTTTCGAAGCACCACGTGATGATCGGGTGTGATAGATTCTAACGTTCGAATACAACGGGTGTTGACGAGCCTAGCATGTACAGACATGGCCTCGGAACACATGCGAAACACTTAGGTTGACTTGACGAGCCTAGCATGTACAGACATGGCCTCGGAACACAAGAGATCGAAAGGTCGAACATGAGTCGTATAGTAGATGCGATCAACATGGAGATGTTCACCGATGATGACTAGTCCGTCTCACGTGATGATCGGACACGGCCTAGTTTGACTCGGATCATGTATCACTTAGATGACTAGAGGGATGTCTATCTGAGTGGGAGTTCATTAATCAGATGAACTTCATTATCATGAACATAGTCAAAAGGTCTTTGCAAATTATGTCATAGCTTACGCTTTAGTTCTACTGTTTAAGATATGTTCCTAGAGAAAATTTAGTTGAAAGTTGATAGTAGCAATTATGCGGACTGGGTCCGTGAACTGAGGATTGTCCTCATTGCTGCACAGAAGGCTTATGTCCTTAATGCACCGCTCGGTGTGCTGAACCTCAGCGTCGTCTGTAGATGTTGCGAAACATCTGACATACACGTTTTGATGACTACGTGATAGTTCAGTGTGTGATGCTAACGGTTTAAAATTGTGGCGACAAGACGGTTTTGAAACATCACAGAACATATGAGATGTTCCGAAGACTGAAATTGGGATTTCAGACTAGTGCCCACGTCAAGAGGTATGAGACCTCTGACAAGTTTCTTAAGCCTGCAGACTAAGGGAGAAAAGCTCAATCGTTGAGCATGTGCTCAGATTGTCTGAGTGCCACAATCGCTTGAATCGAGTGGGAGTTAATCTTCCAGATGAGATAGTGATGGTTCTCCATAGTCACTGCCACCAAGCTATTAGAGCTTCGTGATGAACTATAACATATCAGGGATAGATATGATGATCCTTGAGCTATTCGCGATGTTTGACACCGCGAAAGTAGAAATAAAATAGGAGCATCAATTGTTGATGGTTAATAAAACCACTAGTTTCAAGAAGGGCAAGGGCAAAAGGGATACTTCATGAAACAGCAAATCATTTGCTGCTCTAGTGAAGAATCCCAAGGTTAAACCCAAACCCGAGACTAAGTGCTCCTGTAATGAGGGGAACGGTCACTGAAGCAGAACTGCCCTAGATACTTGGTAGATGAGAAGGCAGCCAAGGTCGACAGAAGTATATTGGATATACATTATATGAATGTGTACTTTACTAGTACTCCTAGCAGCACCAGGGTATTAGATACCGGTTCGGTTGCTAAGTGTTAGTAACTCGAAATAAAAGCTGCGGGAATAAACGGAGAATAGCTAAAGGTGAGATGACGATATGTGTTGGAAGTGTTTCCAAGGTTGATGTGATCAAGCATCGCATGCTCCCTCTACCATCGAGATTTGGTGTTTGCGTTCAGCATGATTGGATTATGTTTATCGCAATATGGTTATTCATTTAAGGAGAATAATGGTTACTCTGTTTATTTGAATAATACCTTCAATGGTCTTGCACCTAAAATGAATCTCGATCGCAGTGATACACATGTTCGTGCCAAAAGATATAAAATAGTAATGATAGTACCACATACTTGTGGCACTGCCATTTGAGTCATATTGGTATAGAACGCATGAAGAAGCTCCATGTACATGGATCTTTGGACTCACTCGTTTTTGAAAAGATTGAGACATGCGAACCATGTCTAATGGTATATATGCATGAAGAAACTCCATGCAGATGGATCGTTTGGACTCACTTGATTTTGAATCACTTGAGACATGCAAATCATACCACATGGGCAAGATGACTGAAAGGCCTCGCTTTCAGTAAGATGGAACAAGAGAGCAACTTGTTGGAAGTAATACATTTGATGTGTGCAGTCCAATGAGTGCTGAGGCACGCAGTGGATATCGATATGTTCTTACTTCACAGATGATTTGAGTAGATGCTGAGTGTATTTACTTGATGAAACACAAGTCTAAATTATTGAAAGGTTCAAGTAATTTCAGAGTGAAGTTGAAGATCGTCGTGACAAGAGGATAAAATGTCTGTGATATGATCATAGAGATGAGTATCTGAGTTACGAGTTTGGCACACAATTAAGACATTGTGGAAAGTGTTTCACAATTAATACCGCCTGGAACACCACAGTGTGATGGTGTGTCCGAACATCATAACTGCACCCTATTGGATATGGTGCATACCATGATGTCTCTTATCGAATTACCACTATCGTTTATGGGTTAGGCATTAGAGACAACCGCATTCACTTTAAATAGGGCACCATGCAATTCCGTTGAGACGACACCGTTTAGAGAAACCTAAGTTGTCGTTTCTTAAAAGTTTGGGGCTGCGATGCTTATGTGAAAAAGTTTCAAGCTAATAAGCTCGAACCCAAAGCGGATAAATGCATCTTCATAGAAAACCCAAAACAGTTGGGTATACCTCCTATTTCAGATCTGGAAGCAAAAGTAATTGCTTCTAGAAACGAGTCCTTTCTCGAGGAAAAGTTTCTCTCGAAAGAATTGAGTGGGAGGATGGTGGAGACTTGATGAGGTTATTGAACCATAACTTCAACTAGTGTGTAGCAGGGCACAGGAAGTTGTTCCTGTGGCACCTACAACAATTGAAGTGGAAGCTTATGATAGTGATCATGAAACTTCGGATCAAGTCACTACCAAACCTCGTAGGATGATGAGGATGCGTACTACTTCAGAGTAATGCGTAATCCTGTCTTAGATATCATGTTGTTAGACAATACTGAACCTACGAGCTATGGAGAAGCGATGGTGGGCCCATATTCCGACAAATGGTTAGAAGCCATGAAATCCGAGATAGGATCCATGGACTTTGGTGAACTTGCCCGATGATCGGCAAGCCATTGAGATAAATGGATCTTTAAGAAGAAGACGGACATGGACGGTAATGTTACCGTCTATGAAGCTCGACTTGTGGCAAAGAGTATTTTCACAAGTTGAAGGAGTTGACTACGATGAGATTTTCTCATCCGTAGCGATGCTTAAGTCCGTCGGAATCATGTTAGCATTAGCTGCATTTATGAAATCTGGCAGATGGATGTCAAAAACAAGTTTCCTTACCGGTTTTCGTAAGGAAAGGTTGTATGTGATACAATCAGAAAGGTTTTGTCGATCCTAAGGATGCTAAAAGGTATGCTAGCTCCAGCGATCCTTCCATGGACTAGAGCAAGCATCTCGGAGTCAGAATATACACTTTGATGGAGTGATCAAAGTTTTTGGGTTTATACAAAGTTTGTTAGAAACTTGTATTTACAATAAAGTGAGTGGGAGCGCTACAACATTTCTGATAAGTATATATGAATGACATATTGTTGATCCGAAATGATGTAGAATTTCTGGAAAGCATAAAGGGTTGTTTGAAAGGAGTTTTTCAACGGAAGACCTGGATAAAGCTGCTTACATATTGGGCATCAAGATCTATAGAGATAGATCAAGACGCCTGATGATACTTTCAAAGAACGCACACCTTGACATGATTTTGAAAGAGTTCAAAATAGATCAGCAAAGAAGGAGTTCTTGGCTGTGTTACAAGGTGTGAGTATTGAGTAAGACTCAAGACCTGACCACAGCAGAAGAGAGAGAAAGGACGAAGGT
This sequence comes from Triticum aestivum, assembly GCF_018294505.1. NCBI lineage: Eukaryota > Viridiplantae > Streptophyta > Magnoliopsida > Poales > Poaceae > Triticum > Triticum aestivum. The sequence goes on from NC_057808.1 coordinate 489,536,151, forward strand.
CGTCCCCTATGCTTTATACGTAGGCTCTATAGTATGCTATGCTGTGTACCGCACATGTGGTGTGCCTTGCCATGAGTTGGCCAAGGGGTACAATAGTGATCCGGGAATGGATCACATGACAGCGGTCGAACTTATCCTTAGTATCTAGTGGACTAAGGAATTTTCTCGATTATGGAGGTGAAAAGGAGTTCGTCGTAAAGGGTTACGTCGATGCGAACTTTGACACTAATCCGGATGACTCTGAGCAGTAGACCGGATTCGTATAGTAGAGCAGTTGTTTGAAATGGCTCCAAGTAGCGCGTGGTAGCATCCACAAGATGACATAGATATTCGTAAAGCACACATGGATCTGAAAGGTTCAGACCCGTTGACTAATAACCTCTCTCACAAGCATAACATGATCAAACCAGAACTCATTGAGTGTTAATCACATAGTGATGTGAACTAGATTGTTGACTCTAGTAAACTCTTTGGATGTTGGTCACATGGTGATGTGACCTGTGAGTGTTAATCACATGGTGATGTGAACTAGATTATTGACTCTAGTGCAAGTGGGAGACTGTTGGAAATATGCCCTAGAGGCAATAATAAATTGGTTATTATTATATTTCCTTGTTCATGATAATCATTTATTATCCATGCTAAAATTGTATTGATAGGAAACTCAGATACATGTGTGGATACATAGACAACACCATGTCCCTAGTAAGCCTCTAGGAGACTAGCTCGTTGATCAATAGATGGTTACGGTTTCCTGACCATGGACATTGGATGTCGTTGATAACGGGATCACATCATTAGGAGAATGATGTGATGGACAAGACCCAATCCTAAGCCTAGCACAAGATCGTGTAGTTCGTTTGCTAAGAGATTTTCTAATGTCAAGTATCATTTCCTTAGACCATGAGATTGTGCAACTCCCGGATACCATAGGAATGCTTTGGGTGTACCAAACGTCACAACGTAACTGGGTGGCTATAAAGGTGCACTACAGGTATCTCCGAAAGTGTCTGTTGGGTTGGCACGAATCGAGACTGGGATTTGTCACTCCGTGTAAACGGAGAGGTATCTCTGGGCCCACTCGGTAGGACATCATCATAATGTGCACAATGTGACCAAGGAGTTGATCACGGGATGATGTGTTATGGAACGAGTAAAGAGACTTGCCGGTAACGAGATTGAACAAGGTATCGGGATACCGACGATCGAATCTCGGGCAAGTAACATACCGATAGACAAAGGGAATTGTATACGGGATTGATTGAATCCTCGACATCGTGGTTCATCCGATGAGATCATCGAGGAGCATGTGGGAGCCAACATGGGTATCCAGATCCCGCTGTTGGTTATTGACCGGAGAGTCGTCTCGGTCATGTCTGCATGTCTCCCGAACCCGTAGGGTCTACACACTTAAGGTTCGGTGACGCTAGGGTTATAGAGATATTAGTATGCGGTAACCCGAAAGTTGTTCGGAGTCCCGGATGAGATCCCGGACGTCACGAGGAGTTCCGGAATGGTCCGGAGGTAAAGATTTATATATGGGAAGTCTTATTTTGGTCGCCGGAAAAGTTTCGCACTTTATCGGTATTGTACCGGGAGTGCCGAAAGGGGTCCGGGGGTCCACCAAGGGGGTCCACCAGCCCCGGGGGGCCACATGGGCTGTAGGGGTGTGCGCCTTGGCCTATATGGGCCAAGGGCACCAGCCCCAAGAGGCCCATGCGCCAAGAGATAAGGGAAAGGGAGAGTCCTAAAGGGGGAAGGCACCTCCGAGGTGCCTTGGGGAGGATGGACTCCTCCCTGGCCGCACTCTTCCTTGGAGGAAGGGCCAAGGCTGTGTCCCCCTCTCCCTTGGCCCTATATATAGTTGGGGGAGGGAGGGCAGCAATACCACAAGCCCTGGCGCCTCCCTCTCCCTCCCGTGACACCTCTTCCTCCCCGCTTGCGCTTGGCGAAGCCCTGCCGGGATCCCGCTACTTCCACCACCACCCCGTCGTGCTGCTGGATCTCCATCAACCTCTCCTCCCCCCTTGCTGGATCAAGAAGGAGGAGACGTCGCTGCTCCGTACGTGTGTTGAACGCGGAGGTGCCGTCCGTTCGGCGCTAGGATCATCGGTGATTTGGATCACGACGAGTACGACTCCATCAACCCCGTTCTCTTGAACGCTTCCGCTCGCGATCTACAAGGGTATGTAGATGCACTCCTCTCTCTCGTTGCTAGATGACTCCATAGATTGATCTTGGTGATGCGTAGAAAATTTTGAATTTCTGCTACGTTCCCCAACACTTCGTGTACAAAACGGACAATGGTATCATACTTGTCTGTTATAAAGTTGGCATGGTATCATCATAATAGTTGCGGGAGAAAGTCTTCACTTTTTATTCGCTTGTGTCATTTGCTTATTGCGCCGTAACCATGGATAATCTTCATCGTTTATCAGGATGCTTGGGTCAGCCTTGACTTTGAACGGAGGAATTTCATGAAACTTTTCATAATCTTCAGACATGTCTGTCTTGCCCTCCACTCCCACAATGTCCCTTTTTCCTGAAAGAACTATGTGGCGCTTTGGCTCATCGTATGATGTATTCGCTTCCTTATCTTTTCTTTTTCTCGGTCTGGTAGACATGTCCTTCACATAGATAACCTGTGCCACATCATTGGCTAGGACGAATGGTTCGTCAGTGTACCCAAGATTGTTCAGATCCACTGTTGTCATTCCGTACTATGGGTCTACCTGTACCCCGCCTCCTGACAGACTGACCCATTTGCACTTAAACAAAGGGACCTTAAAATCATGTCCGTAGTCAAGTTCCCATATGTCCATTATGTAACCATAATATGTGTCCTTTCCCCTCTCGGTTGCTGCATCAAAGCGGACACCGCTGTTTTGGTTGGTGCTCTTTTGATCTTGGGCGATCGTGTAAAATGTATTCCCATTTATCTTGTATCCTTTGTAAGTCAATACAGTCGAAGATGGTCCCCTGGACAACGAGTACAACTCATCACAAACAGTGGTGTCACCTCTGAGACGTGTTTCCAACCAACTGCTGAAAGTCCTCATGTGTTCACATGTAATCCAGTCGTCACACTGCTCCGGGTGTTTGGAGCGCAGACTGTTCTTGTGTTCATCGACATACGGAGTCACCAAGGTAGAGTTCTGTACAACTGTGTAGTGTGCTTGAGACCAAGAATATCCGTCCCTGCATATTATTGAGTCCCCTCCAAGCGTGCCTTTTCCAGTCAGTCTCCCCTCATACCGCGATTTTGGGAGACCTATCTTCTTAAGGCCAGGAATGAAGTCAACACAAAACCCAATGACATCCTCTGTTTGATGGCCCATGGAGATGCTTCCTTCTAGCCTAGCGCGGTTACGGACATATTTCTTTAGGACTCCCATGAACCTCTCAAAGGGGAACATATTGTGTAGAAATACGGGCCCCAGAATGACGATCTCGTCGACTAGATGAACTAGGACGTGCGTCATGATATTGAAGAAGGATGGTGGGAACACCAGCTCGAAACTGACAAGACATTGCGCCACATCACTCCTAACCTTGGTATGATTTCTGGATCGATCACCTTCTGAGAGATTGCATTGAGGAATGCACATAGCTTCACAATGGCTAATCAGACGTTTTCCGGTAGAAGCCCCCTCAATGCAAATGGAAGCAGTTGCGTCATAATCACGTGGAAGTCATGAGACTTTAGGTTCTGGAACTTTTTCTCTGGCATATTTATTATTCCCTTTATATTCGACGAGAAGCCAGTCGGGACCTTCATACTGAGCAGGCATTCAAAGAAGATTTCTTTCTCTTCTTTCGTAAGAGCGTAGCTGGCAGGACCTTCATACTGCTTCGGAGGCATGCCGTCTTTTTCGTGCAGACGTTGCAGGTCCTCCCGTGCCTGAGGTGTATCTTTTGTCTTCCCATACGCGCCCAAGAAGCCTAGCAGGTTCACGCAAAGGTTCTTCGTCACGTGCATCACGTCGATTGAAGAGCGGACCTATAGCTCTTTCCAGTAGGGTAGGTCCCAAAATATAGATTTCTTCTTCCACATGGGTGCGTGTCCCTCAGCGTCATTTGGAACAGCTAGTCCGCCGGGACCCTTTCCAAAGATTACGTGTAAATCATTGACCATAGCAAGTACGTGATCACCGGTACGCATGGCGGGCTTCTTCCGGTGATCTGCCTCGCCTTTCAAATGCTTGCCTTTCTTTCGACATTGATGGTTGGTCGGAAGAAATTGACGATGGCCCAGGTACACATTCTTCCTGCATTTGTCCAGGTATATACTTTCAGTGTCATCTAAACAGTGCGTGCATGTGTGGTATCCCTTGTTTGTCTGTCCTGAAAGGTTACTGAGAGCGGGCCAATCGTTGATGGTTACAAACAGCAACGCGTGCAGGTTAAATTCCTCCTGTTTGTGCTCATCCCACGTACGTACACCGTTTCCATTCCACAGCAGTAAAAGTTCTTCAACTAATGGCCTTAGGTACACATCAATGTCGTTGCCGGGTTGCTTAGATCCTTGGATGAGAACTGGCATCATAATGAACTTCCGCTTCATGCACATCCAAGGAGGAAGGTCATACATACATAGAGTCACGGGCCAGGTGTTGTGACTGCTGCTCTGCTCCCCGAAAGGATTAATGCCATCCGCGCTTAAACCAAACCATACGTTCCTTAGGTCAGCTGCAAACTCAGCCCAGTACTTTCTCTCGATTTTTCTCCACTGCGACCCGTCAGCGGGTGCTCTCAACTTCCCGTCTTTCTTACGGTCCTCACTGTGCCATCGCATCAACTTGGCATGCTCTTCGTTTCTGTACAGACGTTTCAACCGTGGTATTATAGGAGCATACCACATCACCTTCGCAGGAACCCTCTTCCTGGGGGCTGGCCGTCAACATCACAAGGGTCATCTCCTCTGATCTTATACCGCAATGCACCGCATACCGGGCATGCGTTCAGATCCTTGTACGCACCGCGGTAGAGGATGCAGTCATTAGGGCATGCATGTATCTTCTGCACCTCCAATCCTAGAGGGCATACGACCTTCTTTGCTACGTATGTACTGTCGGGCAATTCGTTATCCTTTGGAAGCTTCTTCTTCAATATTTTCAATAGCTTCTCAAATCCTTTGTCAGGCACAGCATTCTCTGCCTTCCACTGCAGCAATTCCAGTACGGTACCGAGCTTTGTGTTGCCATCTTCGCAATTGGGGTACAATCATTTTTTGTGATCCTCTAACATGCGATCGAACTTCAGCTTCTCCTTTTGACTTTCGCATTGCGTCCTTGCATCGACAATGACCCGGCGGAGATCATCATCATCGGGCACTGGTTCCTCTTGATCTTCAGCAGCTTCCCCCCTTGCAGCGTCATTGGGCACATCGTCTGGTTCCTCTTGATCTTCAGCAGCTTCCCCCGTTGCAGCATCACCGTATTCAGGGGGCACATAGTTGTCATCGTCCTCTTCTTCTTCGCCGTCTTCCATCATAACCCCTATTTCTCCATGCCTCGTCCAAACATTATAGTGTGGCATGAAACCCTTGTAAAGCAGGTGGGTGTGAAGGATTTTCCGGTCAGAGTAAGACTTCGTATTCCCACATATAGGGCATGGACAACACATAAAACCATTCTGCATGTTTGCCTCAGCCACTTCGAGAAAATCATGCACGCCCTTAATGTACTCGGAGGTGTGTCTGTCAGCGTACATCCATTGCCGGTTCATCTGCGTGCATTATATATAATTAAGTGTGTCAAAAACCATTACAGAACATCATGAATAGATAATTAAGTGACCAAATTAATAGAAGTTCATCATCACATTAAAACCAAAGTACATACATAGTTCTCATCTAACAACATATATATAGCTCTCCAGAGCATCTAATTAATTAAACCATACATTGAAACTATGTAAAACATTTCAATGCGAAAACAAATGCGATCATAATCGCAACCAAGGTAACAATTGATCCAACGGCATAATGATACCAAACCTCGGTATGAATGGCATATTTTCTAATCTTTCTAATCTTCAAGCGCATTGCATCCATCTTGATCTTGTGATCATCGACGACATCTGCAACATGCAACTCCAATATCATCTTCTCCTCCTCAATTTTTTTATTTTTTCCTTCAAGTAATTGTTTTCTTCTTCAACTAAATTTAACCTCTCGACAATAGGGTCGGTTAGTATTTCCGGTTCAACCACCTCCTAGATAAATAAAATCTATGTCACGTTGGTCGGTATATTTGTCATAAACAATAAATGAACCAAATAGTTATAAAAAGATAATATATACCACATCCGAATCATAGATAGGATGAGGGCCGACGGGGGCGGATACCAAAACCATCGCACTATGTAATAAGAAGGAATAATAAAAGTAACAAAATTAGACAAGTAACTATCTAAAGTAAGAATTTTTTCCTTTCAGAAAGAAGATAAGAACAAGAGGATCACCACAGTGGTGCTGGCGACGAGATCGGCGCGGGCGATCGACGGCGGTGAAGACGGGGACGAGACGTGACGGACCGCTAAACCTAGACAAATCTCGGGGAAAATGGAGCTCGGAGGTCGAGTTTCGAGAGGAGAAAGATTAACTAGTGTGGCTCAGACATTTCATCGAACACCTCATGTGCATAGAAGGTGAGCTAGAGCATCCAAATGCCCTCCCCTCGCCGGCCAGAAAAAACAGAGCACTGTGGAGTGCTCTGCTGTGGCGATGGGGTATATATAGGGAACTATTTGGTCCCGGTTCGTGGCACCAACCGGGAGTAAAGGCCTTTGGTCCCGGTTGGTGCCACGAACCGGGACCAATGCCCCCTTTAGTCCCGGTTGGTGGCACCAACCGGGACCAAAGGCCTTGTGCTGCCCCGCGTCAAAAGTTTAGTCCCACCTCGCTAGTTGAGAGGGCTCGAGAGTGGTTTATAAGCGCTGCTGCGCCCACCCTCTCGAGCTCCTCTCAACTGCAGGCTTTCGGGCCTAACCGTTCGCTTTGCCTGTGGGGCCTACTGGGCCTTCTGCGGGCCTGAATCCTGGCCCACGGATGGGTTTCAAGTCGTATTCAGGCCTCGGTGGCCCAGTAGGTGGCATAATTTTTTTTCTCTGTTTTTTGTTTTCTCTTTTGCTTTATTTGTTTTGTTTTGTTTCTACTTACAACAAAAAACTTATTTATTTTATTTCTAATTACTTATGTATTTTACTTTAATTATTTTATTTTTATTTATTTTACTGCTGCTATTTTTATTTATTTTACTGCTGCTATTTTTATTTAATTTATTAAGGTTTATTTATTTTAGTTACTATAGTTTATTTTATTTTATTTTATTAAGGTTTATTTATTTTTATTTACTATAAAAAAATGAACATAGATGCGCCTATAGAGAAAATTCAACCTAAATTCATAATAAATTTCTATGAAATTCAAAGAAATTTACTGTGAATTTAGGTCAAATTCCCTGTATAAGGGCATCTATTTTCACTTTGAGAGAAGCTCAACAAGGCAGAGAGGGACGGGCTTATAAACTGGTGTGAGCGCCCTTCGGTTGGCGAGGTGGGACTAAACACTGGCCGCAACTAGGACCAGCCCTTTAGTCCCGGTTTGTGGTATGAACCGGGACTAAAGGGTGGTGGGCCAGGAGCATGGCCCATTGGTCCCGGTTTGTCCCACCAACCGGAACCAAAGGGTCCGGACGAACCGGGACCAATGCCCCCACGAGGCCCGGCAGGCCCCTGGCCGCACGAACCGGGACCAATGCCCAGTTTTCTACTAGTGTTTGGCTCTGGAATAATTCAATTAGCTTTCACGAAACGTTTCAAAATGATTTACTGCCTTGAGCTGCATTTGCCCACCCCCGAATGGGCCTAATTGGATGCAGTTGGCCCATTAGTCTAGCCGACACTTGGCTCTCTGCTCTGAATTTGGCCCATAGAGGAACCTTCTTTTTTTGACAGAAAGGAAGAGGAGAGAGCTGCATTTCATTGATCAAAAGTTTCTGAATTTCTCATTTCTTCTCTCTTTTTTCAACATATTTAAATGTTGGTCATTTATTATCTTTTATTCAACATTTAAACAACTTTGACCAACATTTAAACAAGGTGAATTTCTCATACAATTTCAAGCTTACAAATTCCTCCATAATTCAGGTCTTTCCATACAATTTCAACATTACACCCAGTGCCATTACCATACCTACAAATGCCCAAAAGTAATTGCAAATGGGTATTGGTATCTGTGCTTGATCTTCAAGCTTACTAACCTTCTTCTTCAACATCCTAAGCTCAACAGCTAGCTCTCTGTTAGTGCGTGCTTCACCCTCCATCTCTTCTTCCGGAGCTCGTGCTGCGGCCACTGCCGTTCGTGGCAGCATGCGCAACCATTCTTCATGCTATTCTTGCAGTTCATTCATCAGAGTCTTGGCCAGAGCATCGACCCAAAGAAAGAAACATTTCACCTGCATGAACGCCAAACAGATCAACCCATTGCTCAAAGATCCCGACCACGAAAATGGTGCAATTGCCCCGATTCTTACCCTATTCTCGCTGCACACGTAGAACGGACGATTCCGGTTCTTTGATGTGTGAGAAACCCTCCGATCAACGCCCCCCCCCCCCCGGCACCGCCGACAAACGAAGATAGGCATCTCCATGCGCGCCGGGCTCTGCATCCGCGAGGTGGCGCGGGAGCTTGAAGAAGACATGGAGCTCGGAGCCGAAGGGGATCTCAACGCCGCCGCGCCTTCCACAACTATCTTCCCACCGCCGCTCTCTCTGTCGCCGTGGTCACCGCCGTGCTCTTTGTCGCCCGCTCTCTCTGTCGTCGTGGTCACTGCCGCTCTCTGTCGCCCGCTTATATAGCACACCCGCAACGGCTCTCTACTCAACGGCTCTTTGCTGGGTCCCACAAGCCACGCGTGCAACGGTCTGATCGTCTAGCGCGTCTCTACCGCCTGGTCCCACCTGTAAGGGCCGAGTCAAAAGATTGACCTGACGGAGACGACAGTGTTCACGGAACGAGTAGCTGCGCATGGACTAGGGGCAAAACTAAGCACGATTCGCATCTGAGGGCAAAACCGAGCACATGGACACCACTAAGGGCAAAAGGATAATTAACCCTTTCCATTTTTGCGGCATGAAATTTTACATTTTTATTGATGGTGAACATTTGTGGACTACATTGGTGGAGCTCGTATGTTTCTATTAGTTCCGCACAGCGCAGGAGTACTGCATTGTGGAGTACCGCATCATTTCTTTGAGCCTTTGAGGTGGTCCGCCGGCTGGAGTGCACAAATCCACCACATAACCGATCAGGGATCCGCAGACTTGATTGGCAAACGACCGGCTCGCCGCCGACTCGTTGTGCGCATACAAGATTTTTTTTAAATGGCACATCACAATAGCCCCCTGTGTCCACCTTAACATGTTGTTAGTTGTCAAGCCGTCACGAGTGTGCCCCTAATTTTGATCATGGTACTCCACCATAGTTGGTGGTGGTATTCCCTTGTATCCTGCTAGGACAAATACTTCATCCCGGTGCCTTCCATTCCCAACTCGAACCTATCAAAATTGACCATTCCAACTAACCATCTCTCATTTTCTTATTATCACTTGACAACTTGTGAACAAATGAAACGATCGACCTGTCTGCCAAGTTTAATATAGTAAGGATATGTACGTATGGATCGACCGGATGAGTATGGGCTCGGTCATGGATATGATGGGAAGCATTGAACCCTCAACAACCATTTGTACCACAGAGACTAGATCATGACAGGTAAATGACAAGATTGACGTGTGTGAGTGGTGGATGTACAGATCATACTACACGTTTCATTGAGCGGAGAGACTTTAAGAGCAGGTGCAGGACTTCGCATCTTCACATTCGCCCTGTGTTCCAACTTCTAAGTCGCCTCAAGAACTTCCCCGCTTTGCGACCCCTCTGTTGTGGAGGGGGACAACGTGTCGAGCCAGCAAGTGCTAGGAGTGGCCCTTTACTTGTGCGATCATGGGATTTTGCCTATACCTTTGTCAAAGAACTCTTAGGGACTAACTTTGGGGGGGGGGGGGGGGGGGGGGGGGGGGGGGGGGTACATAGACCACACATATTTATTGAGTAACTAGATATATGTCGCATAGTTGCGCGGTATTATATGCAATACTGTAAAGATTCATGAGGTAAATTCTTAGAGTGCAAATAAGAGAGAAAAAAGGAAATAAATTGTATAACTCGGGTAGGATGTTTGCGAGGTCACGCAAACCATTGTTGCAAAATGTGTAAGAAATAACTGTCATACTTCTACATTATTGCAATCATGCAAATTACAGGAAGCTTGTCAAACCAATGAAACAAGTGTATTAAGGCAATCATTCTGCAAAGTCTCCTTACAATGTTCCAACTAGAGTTTGTATCTTCATTTGGCAGGCAGCCCTTGACCGTCTACCGACCTACAAAAGTGCCACGGTCCGGCCAACGTCTAATGCGCTCTTTGCAGTGCGTTGGAAGACGCTAGACAAATCCTTTTTCGTTGTGCCCCCGCCAAATTTCTTTGGATTGGAGTTGCGTTCGCGATTGCTTCAGGTGCAACTCGAACCTTAATTCCATGGCCGATATTCTCACGCTCCCAAATACTACTCGCGGCCTACATCACATGCTAGCTTGGAGAACTTTCGGTGCCTTAGCTTGAGGGCTTTGGACAACTCGAAATAAATTGGCCATTGAGGGATGTATTCCGTCTCATTCTTCTCACTATATTATTAAATGGTCTATGTTTTTCAGCACTAGCGGCCTCTAGGGAAGAGGAAGGACTGTGATGCGACGACGGCTAACCTTCTCAAGATCAAGCAACTTCACGCCACTCACAGGGGCGCTTGAGCCAACTAGTTATGTAACCTAGTTATTTAGTCGCGTTTGCGATGTGTACTTTTTTCACGAGTTTAATGGGAATGTATATCAGTTTGGTTTGTAGGACCTTAACGATGTTGCTTGGCCTCTGTCCGCTTTATTAATTTAAAGTCGGGCGCTGCCTGTTCCTGTTTCTAAAAAAAGATGAGAGGCTTTAAGAGAAGATGCAGGACTAGGGTTCGACTTGTGCCCTGCTTGTGCCCGGGCCCTATGTTCCAACTTCCAAGCTGTTGCACAAAAAGTGAACCAAAGATGACAAAAAGGGTTTCCCCCGTTTTATATTATAAAGCAATCGCACCAACATCCGACAACATCAACGGTTCAAGGTTCAAACGAAAATAAAGAGTGCAACAAGGTACAAAATAAGTCCAGCTGGGGGCACAACACAACAAATGCCTGCAAAAAAAACAAAGGCTACAAGCTAATCCGGCTCGGGTGGTGGTGGCGGAGTCGGTGGAGCAATGGATCCGGCGGTGTAGCGAAGTCTCGCAATGATCACGTTGATGTTGTCCCACTCGTGCCGCTTGTTAAGCAGTCTCCGAAGCTGTAAGAAGCCACATATTTTACAGATAACATCAGTCGCACAGCGTGGAATCACATGCTCAATCACTAGTCTATTGTGCATATTCCATAAAGTCCACGCGAGGGTGCCCATCGCCACCCAAAGGGATGGGCGAACCCGGCAACAAAAGCCAAAGATCTCCCGGAACATCCACGTACGTGTTGCAGATGTTTTCCGGCGCTAGCTGCGGTCGCATGCAGCAGGACCTGAGAGTGTGAGATGCGTGTGCGTTTGTGGGCGTGGGGCGACGATCTGGTCGCGTACGTTCTGCTGCTACACCGTGTGCCGACTCGTATAGGCGCCGAAGGAAAAACTCATGTAGGTACGTTCGGTTCCATCCGTGTCGCCATGTCACCAACTCACCACCCGTGTGCGTGGACAACTGGACACTGCACGGCGCCGCGTGATCGTGCACGGCGGGGCGATAAGTCAGAGATGACTTCCAAGAGGCAATGAGTCTGCCGGAGGTGCAAGCAGACGTATGTGCTTAAAGGCCTATCAATATATCAAGGTCAACTACACTTGAGAGCCGAGGTGGAATACAAGAGCTGCACATGCATTGCCATTATGACTCCGCTCGACGTTGGATCTATGCTGAAACCATCGATCAAACTAGGGGTCTCAAAACTCTGAAATAAAACCAAAATAGTTTGACCGTACTTAGGTGTTCCCTGCGGTTGCTAATCGGGCTTCATCTGCGCTCACCGAGACGTTTCTTCTCCTTGGCTTCTCGGCGCACCAGGTGACGTCTGTGGCTAGGCAGGCATGCATGTAGGATGGCTCAGCGTTCTTGGACAGAAAGAGGACAACAGAAGAAGTAATGCTGATTAGATCTCTCGACAAATTATTTTCATTGGAATCATGTACCAAATGTCGGGGATGTGAGAATGCGTATAACTAATTGCTTACCTTGTGGTGGTACACTCAGAGAATTCGTCCCGACACCTTCCATTCTTAAAATTCTTTGTCGTTTCCTGTAGTGTAATCAAGTTATGTGTAACATGAACACAATCCGCGCATCGCTCTTTTCTTGTCAGTTCGTTTCTACCAATCGACCAACCTCGACGCTGAACCTATGTATATAGAGAGAGCAAGGGAGTGAAGAAGCAAGCTGGGCCAATTGCGCAGCAATGAAGGCCAGGCAACATAGTACTATACATGTACGTACGTGTAATTGGTGTAGTGTACTCTTAAAGGTTGGACATGTTAGAATTAAATCCGAGGCCACCTGTCGATCATCCGAGGATCAAGCAACCATACGAGCACGACACCTATTAGAACACGACTCCATATCCTATCTAAACACAATACTACTTAGAGTACAACTGTAACCTACCGTGTACACAATATTCGACACAACTCTAACAGGACATATCGTGGTCGCTGATGGCCTGGTTTCTACAATAAGAGTGCAGCATAAAACATGACCACGTTATTGTTCTTGTTTAGACTTGGGAAAGACGGTGCACATGTAAGTAGTTCCACGCTGTGAGGTAAACCGATATTTACTTGTGCCCGAGTGAGATAAACATTTTCTTTACGTAATGGGAAGCCGCACACTTCCAATCATTGATAAATTGTTCGTTACAAATAATCTTCATGATTACATGTGGGAGCTCACTAAAACCAGGCAGACGAAACATCAAGCTCTGCCGAATTCAGCGAGACCATATGATGCCTCATTAGAACATCTACAGCCGACCACCTTAAACCCGTCTCGAACGTCCGGACGAATGTCTCGGTCAGTGACCGGTCACAAAATAGGGACTCAACCGGGTCTCAAACGCCCGGGCTGACTTTCACCCCTCATATCTAGCTCAAATCTGGGGTGGATATGGGGGCGCCCGGACGCGTATGTTACATCGGATCCGACATCCCCACTCCATCACAAATTGCATCAAATCCACCCCCTCAACCTACTGGATCCATTTGCTCTCTCCCCTCTTCTTCCTCCTCCACAACGGATGTCTCACAGCTCCTCCGCCCCATTACTCCACAGCCATTCCGAGCCTCTAAACCGCACATTGGCACAACGGTCCTCTCTTTCGTCCTCGCCAGCGGGGACGTCGTCGCCGTCCCGGACGCCACCGCGGTACGTCCAACAACTCTCGGGCTGCCCCTTGCGCTCTATGTGTTCAACACATTGTCCAGACCATTTTTTGTGATTATTTGCACGGAAAATGATGAATTACGATCATTCATCGAACGAGGAGTATGGAACGATGGAGCTTGATCAAATGATTCAAGATGAGTTCTTTGATTCGTCGGATTCAGACAAAGAAGTAGACATGATCATGCTCATAAGCATGCAAGAGGAAATGGACCAGCATGTGGAGTATATTCACAACTGCAAGGGCTCAATCAAGGGGAGAAGAGTGGTAAATCAGGATAGGGTGTCCGTAGTACGCTACTGCACAAGGACTACTTTGCTCCGAACCCAACTTTTCTGGATGATCCATGGTTTCTTCGCCGTTTTTTGCATGCGGAAATCGTTAGTTTTGCGCATTGTGGAGGGAGTGGAGGAACACGATGACTATTTTAAGATGAAAAGGGATTGTTGCGCCCAATTTTCTTTCTACGTTAAGCAAAAATGCACGGTTGCTCTGAGGATGCTTGCACTTGGTACTACCGCATATGCCGTTGGTGAGATGGTCCGGATGGGAGAGATCACATGCATGAAATCTCCTGTCAAGTTTGCCTGCGCCATGGTGCAGGTGTTTGGAGCAGAGTATCTAAGAGAACCAAATGCGTATGACACAAAAAAGTTGTTGACTATTGAAGAGGCAAGAGGATTTCAAGGAATGCTCTGATCAACTGACTGCATGCATTGGCAATGGAAGAACTGTTCCAAAGATTTGCGAGAAAAGTGTATGAAGGTCATGCCAAAGAGGCCACTATCATACAAGAAGCAATGGCATCACATGACTTGTGAATTTGGAATGCATGGTTCTCACAAATGACATCAACGTGCTTTTAACGATCTCCTGTGTTCAGGAGGCTTTGTAATGGGGAATCGCCGCCATGCAACAACACTGTCAACGGCTGTGACTACAACATGTGATACTATCTTGCCGATGGCAGCTATCCTTGATGGGCGGCATTTGTGAAGACCATATATGAACCACACGACAACAAACAAAGCCACTTTGCAACAATGCAGGAAGAAACTAGGAAGGATGAGGAGAGGGCATTCGGAGTGCTTCAAGCTCGTTAGGGAATTATTCATGGAGGTCCAATGATGTGAGAATCAGAAACTTTGTGGCAGTTGAGGACATGTTGTGTTATTTTGCACAATAAGATTGTCGAGGATGAGGGTGATGGTGTTGCCCAAACCAATGATTTGAAGCACCTGGAGAACATGTTCAAATCTCGGAAGATCGATATGCAAAGCAGATTATGAACTTTCTGCAGATGCATAGGAATCTTCGATATCATCAGGTGCATGCGCAGCTACTCAATGATATCGTGGAGCATATGTGGACCCACAATGAAAACCAAAGAGTTAATGCCTGAGTTATGCACTTATAATAAATTCTTTGTAAAAACTATGTATTTTCGGTACCAACATTTGTTATTACATGCGGCATTGGCATGTATGATGACATGCACGGATTTGCATGGAGTTGAGAGTCCGAATTTGAGATATGTGGATGCCGGACACGAGATATGAGGGGCCGTATGGATGTGTACGCAAACGTAGGGGTGCCAGATTTGCGAAGTCCGACTGTAAATGCTCTTACAAGACGATTGACATGAATAAAAGTACAGGACCAACATCGTATTCTCTCGTATCATTTTTTCTTTTATGCAGTAGCACGCTTTTGTTATGCTTAGGTATTTTTTCTTCATTCTAACTCTGTAAAGTTGGTCCATGAGCATCTTTGTGAAGTTCCTGATTTTTAGATGTTGGTTCAACAGCATCCAACTATCATTGTTCTACTATCACATCGTGAATTATTTCAATGCAATACATTAGTTTATGCACACTTTTCCCATGACCATATAGCGTTTCATGTCAACTTTTTTTCTGTTCACACGTAGAGATATTCGTCCTTCCTTGAGTACCAAAGTTTAGGTCGGTACTGAAAATTAATTTCCCAAAACCATATTTGGTTCATGTATATACGTTTGCTACTGTTCATGCATATGCAATGTTTTTTTCATGTGCAGATACTAAATTTGTTCTCTCACAGATGGATACATAAGGCCATAGTTTTAGTATCTTGAGTTGCTGCAGTCAACCAAAGTAAATTATTGTAGAAGATGGGAGCATATATGTGTGATTTTAGTCCAACTTGAAACAATTACTTATTCGCAAAAAAAAAACTTGAAACAATTACTAGTACATACAAACTGCAATTTGTTATTTGATTTTCGTTCTGTATAAGCATATCACCTTCCCGAGTCTTCTTGCAGCCAAGGAAAATTTGAGTCACGGACAATGGTACCACACGGACTGCAGGTGGTGCACATACACCCCAATACATCTTCAACTTGGCTGCAACCGGTGTGGTACTATAGTTCTAAGCATCAGCCTCCCATCCTAGACGCAAGGCCACTCGCGCACACACACCCAACACATCTTCAACTTGGCTGGGCTCTCTTCTGCACTGTTAAATCTTCACTTCACTAGTAGAAAAAGAGGCTTCCATACGCCCCCATTAGTCCCCAAAACAATCGAACCGCGACAAAAGGGGTCTTTAGTCGCGGTTCGGGAGGAGACCCGCGACCAACTATCTGGGCCCAGCGCGCTCGGTCGACAGCTGGCGGACGGGAGGGGCTTTAGTCCCGGTTGGCCTGGCCAACCGGGACTAAAGGTCCCCGAAGGCCTTTAGTCGCGGTTGGCCAGGCCAACCGGGACTAAAGGCCCATCCAGCTGGCGGACGGGAGGGGCTTTAGTCCCGGTTGGCCTGGCCAACCGGGACTAAAGGTCCCCGAAGGCCTTTAGTCGCGGTTGGCCTGCCGAAGGCCTTTAGTCGCGGTTGGCCAGGCCAACCGGGACTAAAGGCCCATCCCTATATATAGGACTCAGCTCACTTCACTTCACTCAGCTCACTTCACAATTTTCAGAAGGGGGTGGTGGGTTTGCTTTTGATTCCTCCTATGCACACAAGGTGTTCGATGAAATGCCCGAGAGCCTGAAACAAACATGATATGAAGTGTCCGAGCCACACTTGAGCTTTCTCATTTATTTTTCCTCCGCGATCGCGGTTAGCAACTTGAACCTTTCATGTGTCATTGGTAAAATACGCATGTGTGTAGTTCATTGTTTAATTTGTATTATTTCTAGCTAGTTAGTTTAACAAATGCATGATGGTTAATTATATACTTTATATAATAATAATGCAGATGAATCGGCAATGGATGTACGGTCCCCGACTCTCCGGCAAGTTCACTACGGGTTTGAAAGATTTCCTCGTAGTGGCAAATGCGAACAAGCAGCAAGGTTTTATTATCTGTCCATGCGCTGTCTGTAAGAATCAGAAGGGTTACTCCTCCTCAAGAGACGTTCACATGCACCTGCTTCGGCACGGTTTCATGCCAAGCTATAATTGTTGGACCAAGCATGGAGAAAGAGGGGTTAGAATGGAAGAAGATGAAGAAGGGGATGATATCGATGACAACTATCATGATCATTTCGGTGATACTTTCATGGAGGATGATGCTGAAGGTGGGGAAGGGTTAGCGGAAGGTGAAGAAGAGGCACATGATGAGCCCGCTGATGATCTTGGTGGGACCATTGCTGATGCACGGAGACGCTGCGAAACTGACAAGGATAGGGAGAATTTGGATCGCATGTTAGAGGATCACAAAAAGTCGTTGTATCCAGGATGCGATAATAGTCTGAAAAAGCTGGGCTGCACACTGGATTTGCTAAAATGGAAGGCACAGGAAGGTGTAGGTGACTCATCATTTGAAAATTTGCTGAAAATGTTGAAGAATATGTTTCCGAAGAATAACGAGTTGCCCGCCAGTACGTACGAAGCAAAGAAAGTTGTCTGCCCTCTAGGTTTAGAGGTTCTGAAGATACATGCATGCTAGGTGCCTCACGTTAGGCTGTCCATGTGTGAACGCGAGTCTCCCCCTTGAAGTTTCTTGCGCACCCTGTAGACTACTCACAGTGGGAGTAACATAGGTAGTAACATCACACATATCTTGATAAAATAGATGATGTGGCAAGCAATAAATGAAGAAAGAGAGGTATGTGGTAACATAGCTAGTTACTACTAGTATGAGTAACATCACACATATCAAGGCAAGTTGAGTCTATAGCCTAATAAATGAAGTGTTGCATGTTATCATACATATGTTACTCCCCATTATAGAGGTAGTAACATAGAGTAGTAACATGGGCATGTTACTACTCTATATTACTACCCATTGTGGCTAGTCGTATAGGTCTTCTTATTATCCATACGTGGGTGCCTCAAGTTTATTATCTAGTCTCGATTACCCGACAGTTGTCTAAACCACCCGCCAATTCACTATTTCCTCTATGCAGAAATATTTAATCAAAGTCAAGCTGAGTTGAATACCCTGCCATATAGATATCTTTCCACGTGGATATGTTGCTTCGAAGTTTTCTTTTTTGAAACGAAGGCAAAAGATTTGTCTCATCGATTAATTAAAAAGAAGAGAATTGCCCAGTTAATTAACAGAAAACTGGGCGAAACCGATAGTTGCTTCGAAGTTTGATTGTACATCAATCAGATCTGACAACGCCATAGCCTAGTATTTGGATGCCATGATGCCAATGTCATCAAGGCCTGTTGTTAGACGAACAGAGGAGCACCACTGTCAAATGCTCATTTTGGTCCCCTTTGTATTTTGGATCATATTATGACTATAATTTTAACTAAAAGTTATACGTAACAAAATTAATATCACTGAAAACTATATTGAAACTCGAATCTAACAACATATTTTTTGTTGACATGCATTAGCATTTTTATAATCAAATATATGGTCAAACTATGATCTAAAATACGACTGTGACTAATAAACTTAGACGGAGGTAGTAATAGACAATAAGAGTGTTCTTCCACTGCTGACAGGCTCCTCGGTCATCTTCCCATGTCGTATATATTATAAAGTCTAATGATTAGCAATTAGTATTGTCGTTTTCTATCAGACTGCCGTGGATGGTACCATGGTGGTCTATACATATATACATACACATCTCTCAAGTCTATAGCTAGGACACCCTCTCATAGAACAACCTATTTCCAATGTCGTTAACAAACAAGCATTGCAGATGTCGAAGCTTTGTGGGTGGAAGACATCAGGATGAAAAGTTCATATGCCGAAGGTCACATAGTTAACTTTGCACCTATATTTGTTGCATACTTGCTTTGAACTTCGATGGTATATCAATTGAGATCTGAGAGCGAGCAAGGCCAAGGATTCAGATGCCAATGGCTTTAACGCCTGCAGATGGAAGGCCAATAGAGGACCAGTAATGCCACATGCGCATTCAGGTGCCTTTGCATCTTTAGCTACTAGGCACTACTAGTGTGCAATGTCTCCGGTCAAGTTGGTTGACACTGAACCCCAAAATGAGAGTTTTCTGTACCTTGGAAGGCTTATCAACTGTCTTTACCTACGCACATATAGTTTAATGAGTAGTTACTCATACTGCCTCTTTTTGCTGGGCCACCCTGCATGATGTTATATATATAGACACGCACAACTTTGTTTCCCTCAGTAGCTCACCTTGTTAATGAAATAAAGTCTTGCCGATTGCCAAAGTAGAACAACCTACTGCCAAAGTATAGTTGATGAACAAGTATTGTCGATACTTATGCTTTATGAATGCACTAGTAGAAAACAGGGCTTTGGTTGGGGCCTGGCCGGCCCATTAGTCCTGGTTCTGTCACAAACCGGGACCCATGGGGGCATACATCCCGGTTCGTGCGCCCAGGGGGGCGGCCGGGCCTCGGGAGGCATTTTTCCCGGTTCGTGTGGACCCATTTGTCCCGGTTCTAGGCACGAACCGGGACCAATGGTCCTCGCTCCTGGCCCATAGCCATTGGTCCCGGTTCGTGCCTAGAACCGGGACAGAAGGGGGGCCTTTAGTCCCGGTTTCAGCCACGAACTGGGACCAATGAGGTGGCTATATATACCCCTCGCCGGCGAGCAGAGCACTCCACACTACTCTGTTTTTCTGGTCGGCGAAGGGAGAGCTTTGTGGTGATCTAGCTTACCTCCTATGCACATGAGGTGTTCGATGAAATGCCCGAGCCACACTAGTTAAGCTTTCTCCTCTCGAAGCTCGACCTCCAAACTCCATTTTCCCCGAGATTTGTCTAGGTTTAGCGGTCCGTCACGTCCCGTCCCCGTCTTCACCGCCGTCGATCGCCCGCGCCGATCTCGTCGCCGGCACCACCGTGGTGAGCCTCTTGTTCTTATCTTCTTTCTGAAGAAAAAAATTATTACTTTAGATAGATAATTGTCTAATTTTCTTACTTTTATTATTGCTTGTTATTATATAGTGCGATGGTTTTGGTATCCGCCCCCGTCGGCCATCGTCCTGTCTATGATTCGGATGTGGTATATATTATCTTTTATAACTATTTGGTTCATTTATTGTTTATGACAATTATGCCGACCAATGTGACATAGATTTTATTTATCTAGGAGGTATGTGAACCGGAAATTCCAACCGACCCTATTGTCGAGAGGTTAAATTTAGTTGAAGAAGAAAACAATTACTTGAAGGAAAAAATTAAAAAAATTAAGGAGGAGAAGATGATATTGGAGTTGCATGTTGCGGATGTCGTCGATAATCACAAGATCAAGATGGACGCAATGCGTTTGAAGATTAGAAAAAATAGAAAATATGTCATTCATACCGAGGCTTGGTATCATTATGTCGTTGGATCAATTATTACCTTGGTTGCGATTATGATCGCATTTGTTGTTGCATTGAAATGTTTTACATAGTTTCAATGTATGGTTTAATTAGATGCTCTGAAGAGCTATATGTTGTTCAATAAGAACTATGTATGTATTTTGATTTTAATGTGATTATGAACTTTTATTAATTTGGTCACTTATCTATCCATGATGTTCCCAAATATAAGAACCGGGACTAAAGGTACTGGGCTTTAGTACCGACCCTTTAGTCCCGGTCCCCGAACCGGGACAAATGGGCCTTTTTCTACTAGTGATGGAAAGCACCTAGAAGAAAAATTCTAGCCGATGCGCCCTGAGTTGTCGGTTTGAATACGATAGAGACACTCTGGCGTTCCATGGTGCATGCTCAGGAATACACTGCTATGCATATGGTACACTATCTATCGGAGAACAGGCTAAACAGGAAGGTAGAACTAGGAAACATTGTTTACACTGTTCATTCAATGCTCTGTTTTCAGGTACAAGCAAAAATACTTATGATCAAAAAAATACTTGTGATCAAATCCCACCACAGCATGAGTGATCAATTGGTCATGCGTTCTGAATGTGCCAAGTTGAGAACAGCTTGTCAGTTAATTAGGTTGTCAATTTTATGATTAACACTTCATGATTTTCACTATTGTGTGGTGGCAATATCACTGCCGCTGCAGCCATCGTGGTCGACTTATTCTTTGCTTTGCAACCATCCTAATTAAGTCCGACAGATAGTTGATCAGCTCACAACTACTCCATCCGTTTCCAAATATAAGTCTTTCTAGAGATTCTAACAAATGACTACATACGGAGCAAAATAAATGAATCTACACTCTAAAATATGTCTACATACATTTGTATGTTGTAGTCCATTTGAAATGTCTAAAAAAACATATATTTAGGAACGGAGGGAGTACTAATCAAGGGCGTGTCATCTTCGCCCTTGCAATCATCTGATCAATCTTGTTGTGATGGCGTCTTACCTCTCCATCAGTCCCTCATCACGCCTCGTCCACAGAAATTTCGACCAGGCTAAGTTTGATGTCCGTGAGTTCCACGGTCTCAGTTCTACAAATAGTTTGTTGCTATCTGTTTGATGTGTATCCCTTGAATTTTGTTCTTTTCATCATTTGTATACTGGCGAATAACTGGTCCAGATGTCTTCCGTTTCAAGATCCGAGTTATGTCCTCTAGAGAATAAGAATCTGATAACTAGAAACATGAGAACAAAAATTAAAAATAGAAGATTTAATTTGATATCATAAAGGAATTATAGATAAATTGATTATAATTTTATTTTTCTAGGGAAATAGTCCTCATTTTTTAGTTTGGCATAGGGCCTGAATTTATCTGGCCCGGCGCAATAACTTGTTTGTACCAAACAGCCGACCTCTAAGAGAGAGAGAGAGAGAGAGAGAGAGAGAGAGAGCAAGGGAGTTACGGCCTGACGGAGTAGGGCACGTATGATGTAGTAAAAATTTCTTTTCTTTTTCCAAAAAGAGAAAAGACCGCTCAACCTTTGCATCGAGTGATGTACACAACCATTGATTAATTGTTTCATCATTTATATATGATCAAGTACAAATGTAGTTCAAACATAATAAAAGCCCCAACGGGCAGCCAGAATAGCAATGAAACGAAAAGATGTAGGAAATAATGAGCCATCATGCATCACAAAGCTACTAGAAGCCCGCCAACCAAATCGGATGAATAAATTTCAAGCGACCATCCGTCACACCTTTCCCCGCTAGTTCTTGTTTAAGCCGGCCAAAAGAATGTCCACATGGCAGTAGTGGCTGCAATTGACCTACAAGCGAAATTGAAGATTAGCTCGTGCGTCAAACTGTGCGAGTGAGAGCATGTACAATGGTGCTATCTTATAAATGCCACGTAGAGAAGGAAAAAGAAGTCACAAGAAAATGCTTGTCTTCTCTTACTTAAAAGATGATCTCTTAGCAACAATATGGCTCATCACATTTATTGTCTTTTCTAGATTAGTGGCAGCCTTAAATTTAGGTAGTTTTATCAATCAATGTACTTGCCAACGGTTCGTTGAACCATGAGACGGAGAGAGAAGTCATGGAGCCTATCAAAAGATGACGTACACACCAAATTGCTAAAAAGACTCCAGTTGAAAATAAAGGGTTACTCATCCATAACAGTACCACTCGCTAAAAACACAAATCTAGACCTAGCCCGGCTCAATCAGCTGGTAATAGTTACTGATTTGAAGTCTCTGCAAACTCTCTTACGGTACTATGGTACTATGTCTGAATGTTATAGCCAGTTGATACCTATAAGATGATGTGGTGTTTTTTAGTCAACCTCATGACGAATATGTATGGTAGTTAGTTATAATGAAGTAGTACTACTTTATTAAGCATATCCCATCTCTCACTCTCACAAAGTTTGTTGGAGCCCCAGTAGTGCTACAGTTAGCCCTTAATAAATTACAGCCCGTTTCTTTTCTCCTTTTTAACTCAATAAAAATTTAATATATAGCCCGTATATCCCACTTACATAATGTTATTATACTTCCTTTTAGTGAGCCATCGAAGTACTAATCAGATATAGCCATGGCTACTTTAGACATTTTAACTTGTCAATCTATAGGCAATTTTGACCTGTACATATCCTTGCACCGCTGCAATACCGATCAAGTGCATGTCTCCTTTGCAAACCAACTTAGAAGGACAGTGCTATTCCTAGCCCATGATGGTTCAAGTCCTAAACTAGATGCGGATGCTCACATTTTTAGGATTTATTTCAGGTCTTCCACGATGTGCGCTCAGCAGGAGGAGGTGTTCCAATCGACTACAAAAGCGACCTTGTCAATTTTAAAATGATGTACCTGCTCGGTCTCTGAAATATGCTGCATGTGTTTGTTTTATAGGGATGTGTGTATATGCGTATGTATAAGCGTCTGCGCCTGTGTTAAAAAGAAAAGAATGTTCATTCATGAGCTCGTGGCACAGTGGGATAGCAACCTCTGCGCACAATCACCCTTTTCTTTTCAAGGATAACTTGTAGCGCGGTATTTGGACGTGGCCGACCCATAGCGTGTTTGTTTTGGCTTCACAGATTGGCTAGCTAATAGCATTCGACACGGAGGTATGGATATATCTTTATTCTAATAATAAAGCACCGGCTGCTTATGTTCGTCCCTCGTCACACACTTTGCAGAAAAGTCTCTGCACTTTTATGAAATCAACCCATGGTCCTGTTTAAAGTGAGAACAGAAAAATGTTTCTTGTTTTGCAGAACCCACCCCCCCCCCCCCCCCCCCCCCCCCGAGGTTTTGGTTAATCAACCCGCGGTCCTATTTTAAGTGAGAATAGAAAACATTTTATTTTGTGCAGAAATCCCCCCCTGAGATTTTGGTTAATAAACACGCTGTCCGTCTAGTAAATAACTTTTTTATATATAGACTCAAATGTTTTTCTAAATATTGATATCTTTTAAAAAATAACTCCAATTTTAACATGTTATACATGAAAATTGATTAAAAAATGCGTAGAATATGCATATGATGTTATTTCACCGTTAATCATTTTCAAATGCTGTTTAGGGACACATTCAAAAGCTTCAAAAAATATTCATATATTTTAAACCCTAACTTCAATTTTAACATGTTATATATGAAAATTGATTAGAAAAATGTGTCGAATCCGAATATGATGTTGTTTCACATATTAATAATTTTTAAAATGTTGCTTAGGATGCAATGTTAATCAATAGTGCACGACCCGTCTTTCTTTCGTACCAGTGCCGATTCAAATTGAAAATGAACACCCCAACAAAAATAAATTGGAGATGAAAGAAACCATCTATGACCATGCATGTCCGTCGGTGAGAGTGGGAAGAAGGATAACCGGCAAGACTGATAAGATGCCATGTTAAAATAAAGGACGTGGACCTATTGGGGTTTTGAGTCATGGTTATTGCGTTTGGGACGTGTGATATTTTTTTCTCCCGTTGTAACGCACGGGCTCTTTTGCTAGTATGTACAATACACAAAAGGGGGAAAGGATATGTGGATCTATCTCAAACCATCCCCAAACGCCTATATAGGCAGCCTAGTCACTAACCGGTCGATAAAAACTGACCTAGACGGGTGCCTCAAATCGGCCTCAAACGTCCTGGCTGTCGGCGCCTTTCATATCCAGCCCAAATCTAGGACGGATATAGGGCGACCCGGGCGCGTCCGCCACATTGGCTTGGCCTAGTCTAGCCCACCCGTGCCTCACAAATATACCCATCCGAAGAACCCTGGATCAAAGTCAATTTGTAGTTCGCTCCACTCCCTTCTCCGTCCACTCCACTCCCGTCTCCATCCACTCCACTCCCAACCCCTTCGATCTGAATCAATGGCCGGTGATGGCACAACGCTGGCTCTGGTGGCGAATCTGGCAGCTCCGACGACTTGTCGAGCTTGCTGAGCGATGCAGAGCCCGACGATGCGGAGGAGGCGACCTCCGCACCGCGTTGAGGCAGTCTCGGCTGGACCAATGTGGCAGCGGCAGTGGTGGCTCCTCTTCTGCAGCGCTCTCCGCCCGTCGACACAACGTCGGCCCATCTCGCCCCATCGCGCGGCTCTGACCACTCTGCTCCCAATGTCCTCCAAGTACGCTGCCCACTACAACCAATGCCGGTTCCATCCGGTCAGGAAGTGATACCCGAGCACCGCTGGGCACTCGTGCCTGCGGCCGCGCCAGCGTGCACGAGGACGCCTGAATCAGAGGCACGGGCAACCCGCCGCGAGGGGCAATGGGCGAGGGAGAGGGTGGGGCGGGGAAGGGGGAGGGCTGGTTGTGCGTCTGTGGATCCCGGGGCCGCTCTTCTCGCGTCGGTCCTCTGCCACTCTCTCACCACGGCGGAGACAGATGCACGACGCCTTCGATGGAAGAATGCCAAGGCACCCCGGCTCGCCATTGAGTTATGGGAGCGCGAGGCAATCAAGGAGGCGGCAGCCAAGGCGAAGATGGCCCGCCATGCGAAGGAGCAGGACCACCTGCTATGGAGGCTCTCGGGCCAAATGTGCTCTGACGACTCCTACCTGACGGACAGCTCCAGCTCCATCTTTGACGACAACGCACCGCCACATGCCGGCACCTACATGGAGGAGGGGCACAACCGCACCACAACTGCAAGGGGAAGAGGCAGGCGAGGAAATGGTGATTCCCCCCCCCCCCCTCTTCCTGTCTGTTTTACTATGTTTTAGCTATGGTTTAACTTTTAAGTAGTTTGTAGTATGGATTTGCACTCTCCGCCGATGAACTATACTCCTTTTGTCCGGCGATAAAATGGTGATCCGGTTGTATAGAGATGGATTGCACGTTGATTGTGTTTATACGTAATGTTGCATGGGTTGTATGGGTTTGGTGTTTCGGGTATGAAAGACGCGGCGGTGGGAACAAACATATGAGACGTGTCTGATCAATGCCAGCAGATGCATTCGGACATGTCCGCGGACGTTCGAGGACCGTATTTGCTAATCGTTGCTGTAGATGCTCTATGATATCTCTTCTCCCGACGCCCGCTGCCCCTTAAAAAAAAACTCCAATCGCCACCGCCTAGATCTCGGGTTCTTCTTCCACCGCTGGGGCTTGCCGTCGTCGCCACGCCGATCACTGCCGTCACATCCCTTTCCCTAGTCCCATCTACCGCCAGCACCGTCACCGCACGAAACAACGGCCGCCGCCGCTGGCACATCGGGGGTGGTCGCCACCGGAGAGATTTCGCAGACAACGCAACTGTTGACTGGAGCCTTGTGCCGCACCATCCCCAAGTGCTAGAGGCGCTGCTCATACGAATGCTTTGTCTCCTTCTAGCTGTCCTTGTAGCTTGTCTAATTTCCAACAAGAAATTGAGTAATTCTGGAAGGTATTAGAATTATTAGTTCCAGCACAAGTACGAGGGTACTTTGTGTACCGAAGCAGAAGTGATTATAATTTTCTAGCATAGATTTGATCTATCCGTGATCAGGTTGAGGGTAGAAGTTAAGGTTAGAGAAGCCTGCTGCATATATGAAATTAAGGCGTAGAGCCTTTTATAATCTGAGATGTGTCTTATTCTACAAATCCAAGTACCAGATCACGTGATGTTGCCAAGAAACTAGTGTTGGTATTATTTTTTTCTAGTTGTATAGTTCCTTTGCACTTGTTCTTAGGGACTGAGGATTGTTTAGAATTTTGCCCATACCTGTGATCGCATACTTAAAATAACAGGAAAAGTATATACATATGCTGAATAGCCTAGAAATTTCACCAAGTATTGTTTCCTTCTGTTGGGGCAATAATACTTGTGGTAGTAGTTGTGCAAAAATAATGAAACCTGCTACCGCTAGTCAGTAGCCTTGGGTCAATGTTCTGTGAACCAGACAGTATATAAACTGAAAGAGAAGGACCTTACTGGCTAGTATTTGTAAGCTGTATCGGTTAACACAGATTTTTAACTGGTGTTTTTAGTGGACTGTCCCTAGTATGATTGGTACATATATAAAGCCAGACCTTATTTTCCGTTTCTTCGCAACCCTGCTCTATTATGTATTTACTTTGATTTGAATTTACAGTTCTTTCTCTTAGCGTGTGTAATTTGTATTTCAGATAATCGTGTTGTTTCTTAGGCGATTATTAGAAGAAGGGACTAGCAAAATTGATCCATAGAAAAGTCTTGTCTTTGAACAATGAACCGACAATACCTGTACATGACGGCCATGAACGTCAAAAGGAGCTCATATACTCTACACCGCATCAAGGCATCACAATTGTTTTACCCCAAGGGTGCACCTGACTCCGCGGCTGCGGCGGTGGAGGTCCGTTCTGTGCCGCCACCAACAATGGCTTTCTACCCTCCTCGGTCCGAGCATAGACTGGAGATAATGGAGTTCATGCTCTTCGGCAGCAACAGGAATAAGATCGTCTGCACAGACGAGAGAGGTCAAGCCGTCTTATATGATGATGGCTTGCAAGCTGTCCGCATGTTGCCAAGCCTCAGAAAGCCCAAGTGGGAACCAGTGCCCCTCGCCGTTGGTGACAACCTGTTGGTCATCGAGGCTATCCCTAAGAACGATCAAGAGAAGGAACATCAATCTTTCGAGGTGCTTGTATATGGCGAAAGGCCTAAAATATTCAAGGGGGAGGACTTCTTCTGGCATTCCATCCCACCGCCGCCTTATGTGTATGCCCCTGACTATGGCATCCACCGTTCTGACGTGATCACCGCGTGCACTGCGGTCAACAGCTCAAGCATCTTGATATCCAGAGAGCCTCGGCACCTACTGCTTGGACACAGTAAGTGGAGCAAGACTTTTTTTAGAGAAGGAGGTTAACCCCGACCTCTGCATCAATTGATGCATGCAACCATCTTTATTAAGTATTCAACAAAGGAGTGACAAGAACATACATCAATTCACCCGAAGCCACCACTCACACCTACAGACTCGATAATGTGGAGTGCTCTCACTCCCCATGTCTAAAACCGATGTCGTCGCCGATCCATCTACATAACGTATCGGGACCAACATCCGATGCAGCCTACCAAAAGCGCATATCACATGCACACATTTTATGAGCCGCCGTCATGATCGGGCCACTGATCCATCTTCAGGAGAAATCCGCATCATCCTTGCCAATCCGGACATCTGTTGACGTCACCACGGCGCCCAACGACGCCACCGCCCTGCGCTCGTCCGTCCAGACACGAAGACTCTGGAAGATTTGTCGTGCGTAGCACCTGCCAATCAGGCATGACTCAGCGTAGCACCTGTCGGTCAGGCATGACTTGACAGCTCCACCGAAGCTCCGTGCAAGAGAAAGCCACTCCACCTCCTGCCTCTGTTTTCCAGCGCTGCTCCACAAACGATGCTCCCAAGAGAGAAACGGCACCGTAGTACCGCCATTGTCCGATTTGGAAGACCAGATCCTAGGGTTTCCCCTCAAGCAACACGAGTGGGTCGACAATAGTTACACGACAATGCCTTCATCAAGTTAACGGCGCAAAACGCCGCCATCGCCCACCAACGGCTCGGTTTTCACCGGCAACTATGTCTCCCCGACTGTTAGGCGGGACTAGATGGCGAATCCGGCCACCCAGCCACGGGCCGACCACCTCTGGCGAAAGAGATGACCACCATCGCCGGCTGCACCGGCCAGAACAGATATGGCTGGAGGTGCAGCCGACGCTACCACCAGTCCCTCCACGCCGCCGCCGCCGCCCGAACAGGGCTTGCCGCCGCTGTCGCTGCCGTTTAAAGGACTTGCAGAGTATGTTCCGGAGTACAATCTCTTGTTTGGTGTCTCGGCCAGGGTGTTTGGCGTCCTCTGCGCATCAGACCTGGGTGCCGCCTCGGCAAAGCAGATGCCGCCGGTGGTATTCCAAGAGTGGGAGGGATTTGCTGCCCCTGAGGGTACTGAGATAGAATCGTACCTCCTGCACCTAGGTGCCGGCCGTTTTTGTGTCGCCAAGTCGATCATGACAACAAGGCTGCAAGAGATGTCTGGCCAGTCGTGCTGTTTCCATGAGAAGAGTACTCTCACTGTAGATAAGTTAGTGATGTCTACTGGCGTGGAGATTCAGCGCTGTGGCAGAGGGCTTAAGGTGATCAAGCACAAATCGTTTCGTTATAGTATGAGGCCATGCGGCATGCCCCACATACTTTATTAGTCAGTCCTGCTATTTCCAGATCACCTCACAGCATGTTCCTAGTCAATAAGAGGGGGACGCGGAGTTTCTGGTCACGAATCGATCATTAATGCGTGCGGATATATATACTATCTCCGTTTCAGTTTACAAGTCCTGCGCGTATACCTAGGTTGCCAATTTTATCACCCTAATATAAACTATATAACACAAAAATTATACCTTTTGAAAGTAGAAACACCGAAGTTGATGTTGGTAGATTTTTTGTAATATATGACTTGTATTAGGTTGGTCAAATTAACGACCTAGAGGTACGCGCACGCCCTATAAACAGCGAGGGAGGTAGTATGTGCCATTTCCTTTTCTTCAGCAATACGGGCAGTTGGTAAATGCGATTGGGACAGACATACGTATGAGGAAGATGTTGCTTGTGGGCCAGGATAACAGCCATTTGCCGTTAGCCGGGATGGCATGGTTGACGGACGACTGGAGTCTGGAAACTGAGCCATAGATCATATCTGGAACATCGTTTTTGTCCGTGGCTCAGGAAAGGCGGGACAGTTCCCCTCAGGCCTCGGAGCTTTCAAGAGGCATGATGAATCCCCTAGCCCCTGGTTGGAGTAAGAGGTGAGCCGTGAGCCACATCTGTTGTTAATCCTGCAGTTTATGGCCTAGTTACAAATTGTGACATAGAACTGATGTAATATGTTTCCTGATCAATGTGTTAGCAGTTTGAACAACGTTTGTAGCAGTTAGAATCTCTAAAACAGTTAGCCGAACAGTTGCGGGGGTGCGGTTTAGAACGTGGAGATGAACTGCTGAATATTAGGGCCTGTTCGGAGTTTCGCCACTCCGCACGACTCCGCTCCAGGAGCGGCCCGAGCTTCAGATGAAAACACGGAGTGGAGAAAGAGATGCTCCGCAGATTCACGTATTTCTCGGAGCGGTCGATTGCCGAACAGGCCCTTAATGTCGTACACAACTTCGTTCAAATTATGCCAAATATGTGGTTTAGTATTTCTGAAATTGAAAATGCACTGTGTTGTGTGCTGTTATCTGTTTACTGAGCAGAGTAGTTATACTGCAGGATTAACAGTTTGGAAATCTGTAAAAATAGTTAGCGGAGACGCACGAATCTGCGAGGAGTAAGCACTGTTTCTTAGAGGTGCGCGTTTTAGTTCACCCCATATTGGTTAGCCTGAGGCTTCCTGGCCCCTGCGTCGCCCCCGTCTCGGGCGACTCGGGCGGCTCTTCAAACCCTAGCCGCTAGGGTCACTACCACCTCCCTCCCTTCCCTCGCCGCCGCCGGAGGATGCCGTCGGGCTAAGCCCGGGGGGCCGACGGCGGTGGCGGAGGCTCTCCTTCCTGGATCGCGTCGGAGGGGGTGGGGCGGGACCTCCACGCGCGTGACGGCGCGGCGGCGATCTGAATCATGGTGGTGCGACGGCGTGCTCCGGGCAGAGGCCTTGGGCGGCGGCAAGGTTGCCTCGTGGCGAGCCGGCGGCGGCGGTGTGAAGAGGGCGCCATGGAGGTCTGGGCTGGCCAGATCAGGATCCTGGGGCGGTGGCCCTGGACGGCGGCGGGTGAAGCTCGGGCTTCCCGCGGCGGCATGGCGTGGTGCAGTCCATATCCAAGGCGGATCTGCGTCTGCGATCTCGTGGTTTTGCCATGGATTGGTTCCGATCAGAGACGGTGATGAGCGTGCGGGATCCATCTCGGCGGCTCTCGCGGTTTGGCGAGGTGGGGTGGGAGTCCTCCTCCCAGGCTCCAGTGGTGACGCATTCAGGCAGTGGCTGGTGTGCCAGGGCTCCTACGGTTGCACTGCTGTTGCGGTTGGTCGCCGGATCTAGGCGGCTAGATCTGGGGCTTTGAAGGCGGTCGAGACATTGCACAGGTTGTCAGGTGGATTTCTTGGGACGGATCCGAGTGAAAACTTGGTCTTCGGCCGTTGGCCGGAGCCGGTGATGACGATGCCCTTATCATCGTTTCCTTCATGAAGGCATCATCGAGGTACAAATCCCAAACCCACTCAATACCTCCGGGAGGAAACCCTAGATCAGTTGATCGGATGACGACGACATTCATGTGTCATTACCCCCTTGGGGGCGGCATTCTTGGAGATGCACTCGGGCTCGAGGGACCAGCGGATGGCTTCTTTGGTGGAGCGGTGTTTCTTTCTACATATTCATGGCGGCGGCTCTTGGCGGCATGGAGCAGCGGAGGCTTGGCGTCAGATGTGTGGTGATGGACACATGCAGGAGGTCAATGCTGTCTGACGTCGTGGTGGCGTCGGCGGCAGCTAGACCGGGCAAGGTTGATGCAGCAGTACAGCTCTGAAGATGGATTGGTGGCCAGTGGCTGCGGCGGCCTCATACCCGGCAGGCATCCTGGTTGAGGAGCACGCCGGACTGGTGGGTGCCCATGCCCGGCAGGCGTCCTAGCTGGGACCTCAGGTCTTAGATGTTAGGTTTGGCTGCGAGGTCTGCTTGGTATTAGGCCTAGACTATCAGCGCCCCTTCATCAACTGGATAGGAGTAGCGACAAATGTTGCTTAGATGGTGGCTTTGGTCTTACTGTTGTATGACTTTGTAAGATCTTGTGTTAATAATTAATAAAATGGCTGTATGGATCGTCCAGATGCAGAAGCCGGGGGTATTCCTCCTTTTCTAAAAAAAGCAATTTAGAAACATACTTACTATCCAAATTGTTTGATTCATGTTCCGTGACAGCCTCACAATGTAACGTTCATTGTGGTCCTTCAGTATTTTTCATGGATCTACAACTAGTATTCTATTGGCCATTTAGGATCTAATATATTGGTAGAAGATTTTTGGGTATCAGATTTTGTTGAAACTGAATTAGAAAAATGTAGCACGTCTGCATCGAAGACTAATTGATTAAGTGTAATCCATTGGGGGTGCGTTTCACCTGGTCTAACCATCAATCCTCGCTTGTCCGGTCGGTGCTGGACAGGGTTTTTGTTTCTGTTCAGTGGGACTCGCTGTTTCCCCGCACGCTGCTTAAGGCTAGGCCTGCGGTGGGCTCTGATCATGTTCCCCTGATCCTGGATGCGGGTATCCTTTCTCTTGTTTCTCCCTCCCGTTTCCAGTTTGATGCTTCTTGGCTGGTTGTTGACGGCTTTTGTGACATGATGGTTTCTAAGATTACTAATCTTCTCTCTTCTCCTCACCGCTCCTTTGGTCTCATGGATGATTGGCACAAGGTGTCTTATGAGTTGCGTAAATTCTTAAGGGGGTGGTCTCGGAATAGGGCGGCCGAGTTCCGTAGAGACAAGGAATCCCTCGAAACTCAAATCCGGGATTTGGACCAATCTGCTCACACATCTGAGCTCTCCGCCTCTCAGTGGGCTACTCGCTACTCCCTGGAAGACGCTTTGGTGTTGCTTCACCAACAGTCAGAAATCTACTGGCGCCAACAAGGTGCCCTTAACTGGACCTTGAAAGGGGATGCTATGACGGCTTATTTTTTTGCGATCGCGAATGGCAGACGCCGCAGATGTTTCATTGACACTCTGTTGATTGACGGCGTTAGAATTTCTGACCAGTCCCTCATTATGAATCACATTGTTAGCTTCTATTCCAATCTACTCGGCTCTAAGCCGGACCCTGGGCTTGGCCTTTGCCCTGACTTCTGGGATGAGGGATCTAAGATCTCTCCGGACGAAAATTCGGGCCTGATGGTCCCCTTATCTGATGAAGAGATTTGGCAGGTGATTAGCTCGGCTAACCCAAATGCTGCTTCCGGCCTTGATGGTTTTTCGATCCCCTTCTTCAAAAAATTCTGGCCGCAGTTGCGGCCTCTCATTTGTACGATCATCCAAGGGTTCTGGTTGGGTACGGTGGACATCTCTCGCCTTAATTACGCTGTCATTACCCTTATTCCTAAAGTCAAGGGCGCGGATTTGATCTCGCAATTTAGGCCGATTGCCCTTATTAATAACTTCGCCAAGTTTCCGGCTAAAGGGTTATCCACTTGTCTCTCCCCCATTGCCCACCGTACCATTAGCCCTTTTCAGTCGGCTTTCATTAAGGGTCGTTTCATTCTGGACGGGGTTCTCTGTTTGCATGAAATCCTTCATGAGCTTAAGATCCGCAAGTCGAAAGCGGTGATTCTAAAATTAGACTTTGAGAAGGCCTATGACTCGGTGAGTTGGCATTTTCTTCGTAGAGTTTTATTGGCCAAAGGGTTCGAGGGGCCCCTCGTCCATAGGATTCTGCAGTTGGTCTCGGGAGGCCACACTGCTATCAATGTTAATGGTCAGGTTAGCATATTCTTTGCCAACGGTAGGGGCCTGAGGCAAGGCAATCCTGCCTCTCCCATTTTATTCAATTTTGTTGCAGATGCTTTATCTCGCCTACTCTCTAGGGCAGCCACTAGTGGGCACATTACTCCGGTGTGTTCTAATCTCATTCCCCATGGTCTCACCCATCTCCAATATGCGGACGACACTATTATTCTGGTCGAGTTGAATGAGGCCTGCCTTGCCCACCTCAAATTTATTTTACTATGCTTCGAGGCTATGTCGGGGCTTAAGATTAACTTTTCCAAGAGCGAAGTAGTTGTGACTGGTGTGGACGAACCGGAAGCCGCGCGACTGGCCCACCTTTTTAACTGTAAGCAGGGCTCCTATCCGTTCAAGTACTTGGGTTTGCCTATTTCCCCGGATGTGCTCCATGCCAAAGATTTTGCACCGGTAGTCACTAAGGTGGGAAACAGGGTCCTTCTCTGGCGGGGTAGATATAATACGAATGCTGGTAAAGTGGCTCTAATTAATGCTTGCCTCTCCTCCCTCCCCATGTCCTTATGGGCTTCTTTCTCTTGTCGGCTGGGATTCATGCTGGTTTTGACAAACACTGTGGGGCGTTTTACTGGAATGCTGCGGACAATCGTCGCAAATATCGCTTCGTCAAATGGAAATTGATGTGAAGGCCCAAAAACCTTGGGGGGTTAGGAATTCTTAATACTTCCATCATGAATCAATGCTTGATGATTAAATGGTGGTGGAAAATTATGAGTGCTGAGGATCAACCCCTTTGACTGTCGATCCTTAAGGCTAAATATTTCTCGTCCTCGAGCCCGATGTTTGCTCCACCGCGTGGTGGCTCTCAGTTTTGGAAGTCTCTGGTCAAAGTTAGACCTGTTTTTCAATCTTTCGTTAAGTTTGTTGTTGGGGACGGTTCCTCGATTCAGTTTTGGCTTGATTGGTGGTGTGGAGATTCACCTCTCTCGGTGACCTTCCCTACCCTTTTCTCTTACTGCTCTGACCCTAATATTTCTATTGCGAAGCTTGCATCCCAGAGGTGGAACCTGGCCTTTCGCCGTTCTCTGTCGCCTGTAGAGTTTGAAGATTGGCAACGTCTTACTGCCCTCTTCCCTACGCTCTCGACGGTCAGGGATTCGGTGCTTTGGCCGCTTTCTGCCTCTGGGCGTTTTTCTGTTAAGTCTCTTTATTCTAAGCTCGTTGGTGGCACGCCTACCAATCGTTTTTCCCAAGTTTGGAAGGCCTGTATTCCCCCTAAGATTAAAATTTTCTTGTGGCAAGCCTTTCGAGGCCGGTTGCCCTCGGCTGATCAGATTCGTAAGAGAAATGGGCCGGGTTCCCAGTTCTGTGCTCTTTGCGGTGATGTGGAAGACTCGGATCATATCTTTTTTCACTGTCACCTGGCTAAGCTTATTTGGAGTTGTGTGCGGGACTGGCTTCATGTGTCTTGGGCCCCTGCCTCCTTTGCCGAGTTGCGCAGCTTGGCTTCCAACCTCTCCGGTGTATCTAGACACATCTTTTGGGTGGGCTTGGGGGCTTTATGCTGGTCTCTGTGGACTACTAGGAACAAATTTACTATCGAGCACGTGTTTCCGGCTAAACCGGCTGACTGCTTATTTAAATCGTGTGCTTTCCTGCAGCAGTGGAAATCATTGACTAAGGTCGACGACCAAGAGGCGCTATCTATGCTGATCTACAAAATCCGGACCACGGCGTCTCAGTTATGCAGACAAGAGCAGGATGCTTGATTGCTTCTTTTGGGCCAGATGCTTTAGCTTTAGTTGGTTCTTTCTCTTCCGGCCTGCGTGCCGTGTACTGGCATGGGAGCCATGTACCTGACTTTATCCTTCGTCGTCTTGCCCAGCGTTGGGGCTTGGGTGTGTTTAATACTTTTCGGTGATGCTGTTGCTACCTGCCTTATGGCTTTATTTATAAAGTCGGGCGTATGCCTTTCCTCTAAAAGTGTAATCCGTAGATAATACTGTCCATGGTAAGGATTGGGTAAGCGGCATCAGGCAAAACACTGTGCCCGACTAGAGTGACTGCATTAGAGAAAGCAACAAGGGGTTTCACGGGTAATCCCTGTGATAATATCATCATACGAACAATTGGAACGAGCTTCGATTCCTTAAGTGAGGCCTATGATTTTTACAATATGTCCTCTGGGGCGAAAGGGAAAAGAGCATCTCAAATGTGGGGAGGATAAAACGTATGCAGATAGTGTGTGGATTTACAATAAGTAATGTAGCTAATTCGTTAAACCGCTAAATCAGTCTGTTTGTGTCAATTATCACAGGGCAAGCCAGGTGTGGATAACATAGAGTTGTGTCGTTGCTAGTACCCCGCTATGATTCAGTTGCTACCACATTCACTTGCCAACACCGAGGAGCAACTGCACTAAGCCTATGGAAAGCTTGAGTACATCTAGCTTGTAGGAGTGCTAAAAATAAGCTTTGTTTCAGATTTGTCTTCTTGGAGATCGCATGTACGCAATTAGGTTTTGAACAATAACTCGATAGCTGTGAACATGTAATGTGTGGTATAAAATGTGTACTCTTGTTGTAACAATATTTATTAAAGATGTGAGGTGGTGGAGCTACAAACTTGACCTGAATTTCATTTTCTTTGTGCGGCTTGTGAGAGGTTAGGTGCTGCCTCCTTTGCACCCCCCAATGTTTTGGTTACCGAATGGGGCGTTTTTACCGAGGGGGGCAGGTAAACGTGGTTACCATGGTTACCATGAAATTTCAAGAAAATTTTGAACGAAATTTATAATTGAATTTTGAATTCAAATTCTTTCAAAGTAGATATAGATAGTACTTGAACTTATATTTATCATAAAAAGGCTGCTAGGTCAGTGGAACGTTGTCTACGCGCATCCTGTGAGGTGCTGCCACACTTTACTATACATTGAGCGTTTGAATTCAAAAAATTCGATTTTTTTCTGGAAATGCCCATTTACCGAGGGGGACCGAAATATGCGATAACCATGGTAAATATTTAAATTTTGAGCGGTAACTAAAACTCTGGCACCCCCTCGTGCATAGATTTATTTTCTCTGTATTTCTTCTCAACTCTCACTCATGGAGTCACGGTGTGCTAAACCACAGCGCCTACGTCGTGTTTATATGCACATCCAGGTTTACATGCAGACAACCACTCGGACCTAACTAGAACTCACGTATGTGTGTACATACCCGACATTACCCGGCAAGATTAATTATTTATAGCATTACATTTGGTGTGATTTATCACAAATGTACAGTTTGGTTTAGCCTAAAGTGTAGAAGCACTTAGCTAGACGAGACATACAATAGACATATGGGTTATATTTATAGAGGCAATCGCGCATAAGTGTTGTTTTCTAAGTAGGGTAGGCTTGGCATCATTCATCAGCGATATAGCGACTCCTTACTTCTGAAAACAGTAACTTCGAGGACACAGGCTTTCCCAAATTGAGTTTATATCGTCTCGGTGGACGATGAGAAACTGGCTAGTGCCCATGTCTATCCCCACTTAACAGGACATGAGGTACTCGTCGAATCCATGACATAATCCAATCCTTATCATGTGCCATGCAGAGATAGCTAGCTCCGTAGGAGTGCCATGAATTGGACCAAGAACGTACCTCAGCATGATAAGAATTGGATTTTGTCATCACAATTGGTAGCTACATCGTTTGCAATATTAGTTGCTCTTTTTGTCTGGCCACCATGCATGCTCGTCTATATATAAACACATCCACGCCTCTTATTCCCACTTCAGGAGTAAACTTAAACTAATAAGTATATATAGAACCGTATATATAGATTAGGATGAGATACAAGAACATCCTATGCAAAAGTCGTTAAGTGATATATAATCGTAGGTTGATGCTTAACAACAAGGAAAGATCGATGATGAGCTTTGGAAATAGAAGGCAACCGGAAGAAAAAGTCAAGTGCAAGATAAGATTGTGGTTGTTTTGTACATGATCAGGTCAAGCAGGCAATGCTCCGGTGTACATTAGCATGCAGTGGTGGAGCCACGGCCGAGAAAAACTGTGCAACTGCCCGCCCAAGCCCAGTAGAAATTCACTAGGATATGAGAGCAAAATTCAGTTTGGACCTAGTGGAACAACTGAACAACTAAACCATATAGTCAACTACTGGCTGAGCACTGCGGCCTAGCGGATAGTTGCCTAGGCGCTTGCCGTCGGGGCCCCTAGTCAGGGAAACAATTGATCGGCGCATATGCAGCACGCAGGCACACTGTGGAGACTAGGGGTCGGGGCCTCGTTCAGCGCTTTGGTGGTCCAGCCCAGATAGGATTAAGGGCTGTGGCCTCTCGGCTATATTGAAGTGCTAGGTTCCACTGAAAATTGGGCCCTGTTCCATCCCACCGGAGGCTGTATGCCCGTAGGGCCCGGGCTTTCTGTAGGCCGTTCATGGCCACCTCACGTGAATTAGTTAGTTTTCTTAGGAGGCAGTATTCATTTAAAGGCAACAACATTTTATTGGGTCTGCCGGTTAATTAGCTTTTTTAGCATCTTCTGGTTAATTAGTTTGTCTGAAGAGAAGTCCCCCAGAGGCTAAGGCTGGGCTTAGTCCATAGCTCTACCTTAACTAAATTGATGCCTTGTTCCTCCTAGGCATCAAACATGTGTTTGCCAATTACTTGACCCACTTGACCCAGTGTATTCAAACCTTAATCGAAGAACCATCATTTATTGAAGAAGTTACAGAGTTGATTACAAAAAGGTTTGTGGTTCTCCATGGTTTTCGAAATTGTGTTGGTAACATCATTGTGAGCATGTGCATTGTGATCAATTTCTATCTTCCCCTAGTGATCACCCGGACTTGTATCTCGATCCAAAGATGTGAAGTTTTGTTCCGTCATAATTAATTAGTATACCTGACAAGGGACTTTAATTTTGAAAGCCAAACAATAGGTAGAGTGCCTGGTTGCATTCATTATATCAATTATAAGACACTTGCAAAAATTATAACCAAAAAATCTAGAGAATTAATGGACGACCTTCTATCTAATTAAGAATAAAATTATGTACTCAAAACACCATTTCCCCTGGGGAAACCTGGGCAATTGCACGTGGTTTAAGAAACGCTTCAAATTAGCCTCAATATTTGGGCCTTCGTCCTGAAGATTAGTTCATTTCTGATGGACCCGATACCTTGACAGGCTAAAATGATAACGACACCCATGGAAAATGGCTTGATTCACAGTTGATCTTGCATATATTTTAGATAATGGGAGAGCAATTTTCGGAATTTGCACCCAAGGGAATATACAACTAGTTATTACAAATATTTTTCTCAAATACTATTATTACAAAGCTCCACGAGTTTGAAAACCAAAGTTAAAGCAACAAGCTACTAACACAATAAAAAGTTAAGTATTCCAGGGCCTATTATTTTTCTTGCATATATTGCGATCTCATAAAAAATGGAATCCTCCGTTCCTTGGTTGTAATTATGCCCCAACAATCTTGAGCAGGAGTACAGTCCAAAGGTATTTTGTTGTTGGAACAATCGTACACCCGAAAGCTAGCAATGGCTTATATTCAGTAGAAATAGCAACAGTGTGTGGTGGTTGAGGGATTTCCTCTAGAGGAAGAAGATATACATGTCATTCTGGTGAATTCCATTCATAGTTTGCAACCACTCGCTCCAAGACAATTGGAGTATACTCTTGGGCACCTAAACGGCTTGTTGTCTGTACTCTGAGGTTTAACTGTTGTCTAGAGTGTAGAAACACATCACGGAATACAAAAAATATGGGATTGTGTGGTGTGGTTTAAAGTGCATAAATACATTTGCATTTGGGTTTTTTAAAGCCAAAAACCATAGAAACCCCTACACGATGTTCAAGTTTATATGTCGCTTATAAATCACATGCTGCTGGTTGTCTGCATAATTGTTGTTCGATTTCTTTTGGAAGGTTTCCTGAAATGGCCCTAAAAGAGAGGAGGAATTGCCCCACCTACACTCATTTTCACATGATCAACATTTCTCTACCTCTGAAGTATGCCATCAAGATGAGTTACATGATCTTTTCGATTTGCATCTTTCTGAAGAGGCTTATGATCAGTTTCAGATCATGGAGCAACAACTTCTTGCATTAAATCTTGATGGAAAAGGTAGTGCAGTTTGAAGAACAAAATTGAAATCATATCTCAGAAATGTTGTTTTCTCACTAGGGTAGTATCGTTCATCAGGCAAGAAATAGAGACTCCTTACTTTTGAAAATACTAACTTCTAGCATGAGGAGAAACTGACTAGCGTGTATGTCTATCCCCACTTCACATGACATGAGGTACTCGTCAAATTCATGACACAATCCGATACTTATCATGTGCCATGTTGAGGTAGCTACCTCTATAGGAGTGCCATGAATTGGACCAGTACCTCAGTATTCTCGTCTATACATAAACACATCCACGACTCGTATTCACTTCTGAAGTAAGCTTAAACTATGTATGTATAGTAGTGTCCATACAGATTGATACAAGAACAACCTATGCAAAAAGTCATCAAGAGATATACAATGGAAGGCTGGTGCTTAAGGACAAGGAAAGATCAATATGAGCTTTGGAAATAGAAGGCATCGGGAAGAAAAAAATCGAGCACGGGAACGGATTCAAGCTGGTTTGTATATGACTTGGTCACGTGCACAAAGCCTTGCGGTGCACTAGTATGCAGTGGTGGAGCTACGAACGAGCAAAATTATGCAACTTTATGGAACTGGTACCCTTCAAGAATAACCGGGGCGCTCTGGGTCATTTTCGGGACACTTCCGGCATGCAAAACACTTTTGAAAGCATCTGGAAATCTTTTGGAGTCATTGCCTTTTTCTT
The DNA here is from genome assembly GCF_018294505.1 of Triticum aestivum. NCBI lineage: Eukaryota > Viridiplantae > Streptophyta > Magnoliopsida > Poales > Poaceae > Triticum > Triticum aestivum. Next base: position 489,576,283 of record NC_057808.1, read on the forward strand.
CTATATCCTCTAGCACCCAATTAAACCTTAGTCGTTAAGCATATGACCCTACATGTTCGGGTGATACATAGACATGACCCGGAACACCTTCCGATTAGTAGATAACAACGAATCTAGACACTCACGTTAACTCTGAAACAGGCTTGACCTTGCCCCCCCCCTCCCCTTATAAAAAAGGCACAAAAGGCCGAACCGATACAAAGTAAAGAGAAAACCCTCATACATGTAGCTCGAAAGGAAAACAAAACAACATTGATCTAGTGGCACAAGCACCACTAACCCAACACCAAGCATGGAACCAGGAGACACCACCCCTAGCACATAACACCCACTAGTACTGGACAAGATCGAAGCAGGCACCATGGTACCGAACACATCGAGCCATCTCCAAAAAGGGCCGCCTCACGGTAGAGACAGCCCCCACACTCCGGGTTGTGGAGCACCGCTCATGCCAAGAGAAAGCAGGGACCGAGAACGGAGACCACGGTGACACGTCAAAAAGATTGTGCTGGCAAACGTGGTCCCCGGTTCCAGCAAACTTGCTCGCCGGTTGCAGTATTCTATGTGCCCTGTCACAGCTCCAGCTTGTGGCTCACGACATCGCACAATGCGGTCACAGCTCCCCGGTAGCGCACTGTCACTGCTGCACGCTTCACCACTATGGCGCGCAGAGGAAGCCGAGAGAGTGAGTGGCGCGTGACCATGGCATCAAACCTGACGAGGTGCCAGCCATGAGATGGGCTTGCACTAGCGCCATGGCCGCGAGCTTTGCAGTGTGCCCAGGCGGTGTGGCGGTGTGATCAACACTCGTGTAGGCCGACGAGATGGAGGTGAGGGGAGCATCATCTTTGAGATGGTGAGGGTGAGAGACATGAGGCAGTGTGCGTGGGCTGGCATCACGTCGTGGGTTGGGTCTGTACTGTGATGAAAACTAGAAGCGGATCCTTGTCTACCCCTTTTTGAGAAGAAAAGCAACAACTTTTCAACCCCGCATGTCTGTGCATACATTTGGCACTATGGCCGGCAGACCCGAGCTCCATGCAAAGCTGGGCTTGAGGATGTTACAGTATATGTGAATTGCACTAGCGCTTTCCATCAGTTTGGACTTTTGGTTGCGTTGGCTAGTGCATGAAGATTAACATGGTATCAAAGCTAAGGTCTTGAGTTCAAGTCCTGGCTTTCGCAATTTGTTAAAAATTGGTGGTAGCCCCCCTTTGTGTCCACGTAGAGGCCTCTTGAATCATACGTGAGTTTCGCGCGCCGTCGCTCTCTTCCGGTTGCACGTGTTGACTTGTCTTCCCCGTCACACGTGAGAGGGGGTGTTACAGTATATGTCAATTGCACTAGCCCTTTCCATCAGTTCGAATTTTTGGTTGTGTTAGCTAGTGCATGAAGCTTACAGAGAACTGATATCAACCTGAGAGTTTCGTACGGTGTGGCGTAAATGCATACGGGATCCGCTGAGAGCGTTGTCCACCGAGATAGGTAGCCTCACCCTCACAATGTACTACCGGATGATAAAGGGGTAGACAAGATTTCAGAAGCTATTTGTCCCCGAGCCATGGTCGGTTCATGTTGAGCTGCTTCACACTCAAAACTTCTGATCTATGGTTCTACATTTATTATTGCTAACCTCAGCACTATGTAATCATACAATTTACATGTTGTTTTTTGTTTCCAACACTTGTATATATAGGCTCAAAACCTTTTTTTAAATTGACTGAGTTGCACCCAGAGGATACGCACCACCGGAGTACCTATTGAGAGGGGAGATGACACTCACGTGTGACGTCTACAGTGTTGCCGTTGTTCTGCTTGAGACTCTTAGTGGAGAAATGAACGGGGAGCTGCAAAGGCTACTTCTACGTGTAAGTGCACACTATAAAGGATTCAAAATATGTCTAAGCTTGGTCATTGTTAACCTGCAATCTTCCACTTAGCATCAAAGAATCATGCAAGGGAATCACCATTTTTTGTTGCAGTCATGGGTTTTATGGGATCCAGACAATATAGTGGCTCTTATTGATTCAACAACAACAGATCTCCTTCCTCTCGCTGAAAGTGATTTTTTTTAGAAAACCCTGAAACTAATTCTGATATAGCTTCTGTAGTCCGGAGGTGCAACTAGATTGCCATTTTTTAGGTTCAAAAATCACCGGATGATAGACCTACCATGCCTCAAAAATACAAAAGTTTTTCTGCACATTGTAGTTTTAGTTTATGGTTGACTTGGAAAGTTTGAAGTCCATTTGTTATTTCATCTGGGAGGAATTTTTTTTTAAATCTATCTAGTAAGAATCTCAATCCAGTAATGGATGGCACGGATCAGGACTGAAGTACACCCATGTTTGCAACATCCATTCTCTTAAAGGCAAGCTTTTAATCTCACTTCTTGCTAACAGGGTATTTGAAACGTGCAGTACACCCAGATTTAGAAAATCTAGTCTCTTAAAGGTAAGCTTTGCATCTCTCTCCTCGCTTACTGTGCAGCATGTCACCTTCCAAGCTTTAATATTTTTGCATTTCTATTGACTACCTCTCAAAACAGGCTTTCGTCCCGCTTTATTATAAATGAAATAACCAACATGTTCATATAAAAAGCTCAAGTGTCGCACCGGAAATAAAATATTCTGCTGGGGCAACAACAAAAACATGAAACATGCCCAAAAGAAACATAAAAGAAATACCAAAAAACACCACCAAGTAGCCGGTAGCTCATGTGCTTAGGTGGTCAGTGGCGAAATCAGGCAGTGTGTGGCAGTAGTCATCCTGTGTATAATGTCTTCAAGCCGGTCACGGTCCAGCTGCCTCGAGAGCGGATGCCGGTGCTGGAAAAATGCAAGGAATATGAAGATCGAGTCAAAGGCCTGCCTAAAAAAAGTCTTCGTTGTAGTTGCTCCTTTCTCTTCGTCGTGCTCCCGATGAAAATCTAGATCCTCGGATCGGGCAGCATCCATGCTTTGGTGTCGTATCCTTCATGAAAGCACCGTCTTGGAGCTCACGGTGTCATCGACCCACAAATTCACCTCTCCGCGGTATCTCCAGGAAGTGTTGTGGCGGCTCCGTAGTGATGCGTACTGTCATCTTGCAGTCTAACTCGAGTCGTTTCGTGTGTGGTTGTTGTAGCTTTTGGCACCTTTTATCTGGCCTTGGGTGAGTGTGGTTGTGGTGGTGTTGTGTTGTGATTTATATCGGTTGTATGTGGGTTGTTGCTTTATATAAAGTGGGGCGAAAACCTTTATTGGTTATAAAAAGACCTGCTCAATAACCATCTTGGTATGCACCGTCCACAACGTGCAAACTAGTGCCCCGAACACAAGCCGAAAGAGGCATCTCCTGCTCCCGGTCTGCTTAGCATGAGTTTGGAGGAACCCGGCCAGGTCCAGGCCTCCTAGTCGGGAACATATTGGCAGATACCTTGGGAGGATAGAATGATATCATTCAATTTTTCTTGTATATACTATTCTGTCTTAATTAATGAGAATGGCATGCTCTTGCCGTTGTTTCAAAAAAGAAAGAAAAAACATGACTTCCTTACCCTTTTTTTTACGAAAGAGTAAGTTCATTACTCAAGGATAGCTCAATCAATCAAATTGGCACAAGTAACCAATCTCATCCGAACCACACCTCAATAACACAGTTGTACGTCCACACCTCAATCTCATCATGACATGCAGAAATATGAATATTTGAGGATATGGACGTCCTCTAAATACTCTTATATTTCTTTACGGAAGCAGTATTCATTTAAATGGACTGTGAGACGATGGGTGCTGGCTCCTTTGAGTTATACCAGCTAGCAGCTCTTTTAGTCATGGCACCAGCCCACAGTCACTTTTTGACCAATAAATTTAAGGTACATTTATAGTGATAAGATACAAGAACAGCAAGTGATGTAGAGCTTTCGAGAACGGCGGGAGTACGTCAGAATGAGAATACTAGCCAGCATGAATGGGCGCCATCATTTTGTGACAAAGAGCCTGGTTGTGTGCAATGTAGACATGGTGGCACACAAAAGTACGTAGCAGGAGGTCAATGGTCGCGGTTTTTGTGATCAGTGAGTGTGTCAAAAAGATGAGCAGTTTGGCGTCTAATTGGTGTGTCCAATGTACGAGTGGCACTCACTAGCAATTTCCTAGAAATTTTGATGTATTAAAGGCTAAGTCATTACGTGTAATTTCATATTGCACACACTAAAGCACAAACACCGTATTGGCAAAGGGCTTTGATGGTGCTTTTGTCCATAGGGTCATGCAGCTGGTCTCGGGTGGCCACATTGCGGTGTCGGTTAATGGGAGGTCTAGCAACTTTTTCCAGAATTTCAGAGGCCTCAGGCAGGGCGATCCAGCTTCTCCTATCTTGTTCAATTTCGTCGCGGATGCGCTTTCCAATATCTTGTCTAGAGCCGCGGCGGCTGGACACATCTCCCCGGTCAGCTCCTACCTCATTCCTGAGGGTGTCTCCCGCCTCAAGTATGCGGACGATACAATTATTATGGTGGAGCTTAATGACCCCTGTTTATCCCATCTTAAGTTTCTGCGGCTTTGCTTTGAGGCCTTGTCTGGGCTTAAGATTAATTTTTCAAAAAGTGAGGTGATCATCACTGGGGTGACGGAGGCTGAGGCATTGCGAGTCTCTCAATTACTCAACTGCTTGCTGGGTTCCTTCCCTCTCAGGTATCTTGGGCTTCCTATCTCTTCTGACAAACTCTTGGCTAAGGATTATGCACCTACGGTGGCTAAAGTAGGCAACCTTGTTATGCCTTGGAGGGGCAGATATAATACTCAGGCTGGCAAGGTTGCTCTTATCAATGCTTGTCTTTCCTCCCTTCCTATGTTTTTGATGGGGTTTTATCTTCTCAGTAACGGCACTCATGCTGGGTTTGACAAGCACAGGGGTGCTTTCTATTGGAATGCTGCTCATAATAAATGCAAGTATAAATTGGTTAAATGGGATCACATTTGCCGGCCCAAGAGCCTTGGGGGGCTGGGTATAATTAACACCTTGGTTATGAACAAGTGCTTGATCATTAAGTGGTGGTGGAAGATCATGACCATCTCGGAAAACCCTCTTTGGTATAATATTCTCAAGGCAAAATAATTTCCTACCTCCAGCCCTATGTTTGCCCCCGTCGTGGGCTCGTCTCAATTCTGAAAAGATCTTGTTAAACTTCGCCCGGTGTTCCAATCCCTTGTCAAATGTGTGGTGCATAACGGTAGGTCCACGCGGTTCTGGCTCGACTGATGGTGCGGTCCAGCCCCGCTGGCTGTTTCTTTCCCGGTTCTTTTTTCTTATTGCCCGGATCTCGGGATCTCGATCTATGAGCTCTCTGACAATAACTGGGACCTAGAGTTGCGCCGATCTCTGTCTCCTAAAGAGTTGGTTGACTGGCAGCGTCTTGTTGGTGGACGCGAGCTCCGCGGCGGCGACCAGCGTGGCGCCGGCGGAGAGGCCGCGGGCCGGGGCGTGCCGTGGATTAGCTCGGTGAGCGAGCGCGACCGGTCGCCACAAAGCATGGCGCAGGCGGCGAGCGCGACATCGGCCTGCGTCGGGAGCTTGCTGGTGGAGGAAGAGCAGCGCAACTGGGTGTATTCCACTGAGCACCACCCGCACCACCCAGTGGCCGGCCATGTTGACCCGGCGCTCATGCTCGGCTCCATCGACGCCGCGTACCCGTCCGGTGCACGACGCCGCGGCACCATGTCCCCGGTCAGCTGCAGTTGTTTGTTTGGCTTCCCCACCTGCTCCTCCCACTCGATGCGGGAGTAGCTGGACGAGCACGCTCGCGTCCGTCCTCGTCCGTAATTCACATGCTTTCCTTCCATGCACATAAGATGTTTGTTGAAATGCCAAAAAGAGAGAAGAGGAGGAAGAAGAAGGTTCATGTGGGCCCCACCTGTCATAACGGTCAACACTAATGGTCAAAACAAATGAAGTTGACTCTGCCGCCACGTCAGCCCAGACAGGTGGGTCCCACCTGTCATAAACGCGTTTAAATCGTCTAAACTGGCCATTTTTCAAAAGTGGTAGTTTTAGTCACAAAATTAGAAATTTTTGGTAGTTATCAGTCGTTTTTATGAATGTGGTAGTTCAGTGGGACGGGAACCTCTAATGTGGTAGTTTTTTGTCAATGTATAGTTTGGTTTAGCCTAAAGTGTAGAAGCACTTAGGTAGACGAAATAATTAATGGACATATGGGTTAGATTTATAGACGCAATATCGCGCAAAACTCTTGTTTTCTCATTAAGGTAGTCTTGCCCATCGTTCACCACGCAGGGTAAAGAGACTCCTTACTTTTGAAAATACTAACTTCCAAGGACACATGCTTGAAGTGCACCACACGCCCCTCCCCCCCCCCCCCCCCCGCGCGCAGCCCCCGCGTCGTCCGCTCGGGCGACTCGGGAGGCGACTAGGGTTTCCGCCCAGCGCCGCCACACCCTCACCTCCTTCCCCCTCGTCGCCACCCGAGGTGGCCGCCGGCAAGCCTGCGCGGTCGCCGATGACGGTGGCGGCGAGGCCCTGGTCGCTCCGTTCCTGGCGGAGGACTCCGGATCTGGGGAGGCGGCCCTTGGCGTGGCGGCGGCGCCCTCCCGGCTGGCGGCGTCCGTGGGTGGTCCTAGCCGGCGTTCCCGACCACGCGGGTGGTGGGACGGCGACGGGTGGTGGCTGCGGCGTGGAGATCCCCCTCCTCGTCAGTTCCGAGGTTCGACTCCCCTCCCCTTCAGCTCCCTAATCCCCGCCGGTTCCAGCAGCTTCGGTCGCCGGAATGGTGTAGATGGGTGCCCGGTGGTGCGGTTTTGGGACCATGGGAAACCATTGGTCGGTTGGTCCGGCCCGGCGGCAGCGCCGCCCTTCCTCCTTGGAGGTGCAGCTGAGATCCCAACCCTATCCACCCCCATTCCCCTCCCGGGTGAAAGCCCAAAATCCTTCTTGGATTGGGCGGTGACGGCGCGCTGCGCATCGTGTCCTCCTTGGAGGCGCCGCCTGGGGAGTGTGCGTTCGGGTGAGGGGCGGCAAAGGTGGAGTTTTGGGCGGCTCTGGTTATCAGGTGGCTGTGGTTGGTCTGGCTCGCAGGGAAGTCTGTCCCCGCTCCCCTCAAGTGCGGTGCTCCTCGGTGGTGGCGTGTTTGGCTCAGCTCCAGCGGTACAACATCTGCGATCCGGCGGTTGGGGATAGGGTTCCTCTTCCCGGCAGTAGCAGCACGTCCCTCGCCGTGGACGCCCGGTGTTTCTCTTCAGCGGCCGACGACTCCTGCTCCTCGTTGTTCTGCGGCCTCTCATGATGTCCTTGCTGCTCGTTCTTCAGTGGCTCCTCCCGGTGGCTTTCCCGCTGTTTTTCAGGTGTCCTAGGTTGCTTCGGTGTGTCAGATGAGGTGTGCTCATGTCCTAGGAGGTTGTGCTCTGTGACTGTTCCAGGACTCGAGGTCGGCATCTCTCCTGCTCTAGGGTGAGCGTCTCTCATGTCCGTCGGCGGCGCCTTTCGATCCAAGGCGAGAGGGAAGGGTCCCTCTACGGCGAGAGCGAAGGAAGATGCTTGGTTTCCTCCTACCTTGGACTCGGTCATGTCCACAACTCCACTCTGTTTCTGCAGGTCCTCGTTGTGCTCACGCTGCTCGCAATTCTTGGTTCTTGTTTGCTGCGGTCGGCGGCGTGTACTAGCTTGGGCTTCCTCTTCTTTTTGTTTTGAGCTAGTATTCTGCGTTGAGTTGTAAGCTTCCTAGGGTGCTCCTTTGTATCGTTCGGCCGATGTGCTTGTTGTTGTGTTGTAATTCCTGGCCGGTTGATGGCTTTGTTAATTCAAAGCCGGGCTCATCGCGAGCCTTCGTTCTAAAAAAAAAAGGACACATGCTTCACCAAATTGAGTTTATATATCTCAGTGGACGAGAGGAGAAACTGGCTAGTGGCCATGTCTATCCCCACTTCACCAAATTGAGTTTATAAGGATTGGATTGTGTGATAAGATGTAGCTAGCTCATTTGCAATATTAGTTGCTTCTTTTGCCTGGCCACACGCCCCCCACGCATGCTCGTCTATATATAAGCACATCCACACCTCTTATTTACTTCTGAAGTAAGCTTAGACTAAGTATAGATTGTAGGGTCCATACAGATTGAGATGAGATACAAGAGACAGCATATGCAAAAAAAGTCGTTAAGTGAAATACAATCATAGGCTGATGCTTAAGGACAAGGAAAGATCGATGATAAGCTTTAGAAATAGAAGGCATCTGGAAGAAAAAATCGAGCTCTGGAGCAGATTCGAGTTGGTTTGTACATGATCGGGTCAAGTGGCCAGTCTCTTACCGTAATGGCAGAGCTACAGCCGAGCAAAATTGTGCAACAATCCGCCCAGCCCCACGGAAATTCACTTGGATATGAGAGCAAACTTCAGTTTGGACCTAGTGGAACAACTTACAACTAAACCATATAGTGAATTGCCGCCTGAGCGCCATAGCCGGCAACGGATAGTGGCCTAGGCACTTTGCCGTCATGTCGCCGAGTCGGGGAAAAAAATGGTCTGGTCGGGCCTGGGTGATCGGCGACCTCGTGTGTGGAGCTGATGCACCAACTGACGTGCGAAACGAAAAGAATAGACTACGGCGCTGATAACTAGAGGACTCCTCATTGAGATGCCGTCCAAGGCAGCGGGAGGGAGGTTCTCCAAATCACTAATTAGAGGGTACCCATTACAAAGACCACTCTCACCTCCCATCGTGATTACAAGTGGCGCATTGGTTGTGCAACACTTGCCACGACATGATAGTTTTGTGTGTCTTTTCAGATTCATTTTCTCAAAATATTTTAAAAAGATGTTTTATCTTGGGAGGAGGAAAGAGGTGGCAAAACAAAAACTCCCCCGGGTCACTCCCACGAGCGACCGGGGGCAGCCCTAGTGTGTAGTCACCCTCCCTTCTACTCCGGGATCCCTCCCCCACTGTTCTCATGAGGTGTCGCCGGGCAAGGCCCAGCAGGCGCAGGTGGCGGTGGGCCCTGCTCCCTCTCTGCTCGTTCGGTGGTTGGCATGGGACTGCGTGACGGGCGGAGGCGCTGGGCTACCACAGGGCCCAGCGGTGCGATGATGGGCGTGCAGGGCGGCGGCGCTCTTGGGCTATGGCATGGTGTGGTAGCTACAGAGCTACAAAGCTCCCTTCATCAGGTGGTGGCGTGCGTGACGACCCCGGCCACATCCGGACGGTTCTTGTGCTGACGGCCCATCGTGCAGCGTGGGGTGTGGACGGCGTGGGCAACGGGCGGCCGATTGTGCCATTGTCATTAGCTCATAGAGTGGGTGGCGTGGCTGTTGCGGTGGATGGAGCATGTCCAGGAGGGCGGGGACCAGATCTAGCAGATGGATGGTGTGGGCTGTGGGGGAAGCTAGCATTGCGGTGGACGCCTTCCACCATGGCCTCCGAGCTGAGGAGGCAGTGGCGTGGTGGCGGTGGTGCCTAACTGGCAGCGCCTGGTCGACTATGACAATCTCTTCCCATGGTACGTGGCGGAAGGACGATGCTGGTTCGCACGGGGCGGAGCAGGTCGCACAGCGGCCACAAAGATGGGTGCGTGACGGTTGGAGGTACCGGCTACGACCGGGTGTCCGGAGGTGCTGGCTGCCGCGAGGGTCCTCCTCTGAAACTGAAGTTGCCAGATCTGATGGGGACACATTACCCTCTTTGTGATGTTGGGTCACAGTTGATTGGGGACACGTATTGGCTTCCGGTGCAGGGGTTGGACTTGGTCCCCTTTTCAGTGGTCGGTTGCTCCTCGCACGTATTCTCCTGACTCTCCATCTATGTAAATGCGGTTTCTCGTGGCGGCATCGTGTTATGGCGGCGATGACGAGTTTGTTCAAATATGTCGGGGCGGCGACCCCGGATAGCGGGCTACACGGTTGGTTTTCCGGCAAGTTACGTGGTGGCTGCACTTCTTGGTCATGTGGGAGGCAAGGGGTTTAGTGGCGGGTGGCTCGGGCCTGCTTCGACAGTTCTTGAATCTGTTGTGGAAACGCTGACCCTCGTAGCAGTGGTGATTGGAACGCTTTTGGGTGGTGCAAGTGAGTTTCTGAGTGAAAGTTTTGCCCTTGGCACCGGCGCCCGTGCCTGTCGTTCTCTTCCTGGAAATATCTTCGTGGATCTCGTCCTTCTATGAGGGCTACAGGTGAAAATCCTTGTCTTCTTGCTAAGATTCTTCAGCAACGATGCTCGCTTCATGTCGTCACCCTCATGGGGCGCTGTCATAGAGCCCAGGCATCCCCGGTCGTGCCTTGGTGTGGTGTTAGGCTATTTTTAGGCTTCTTATGTATCCTTTGATTTCGTTTTTGATCTTATTTTGCATAGTCCGATACCTTGGTGTGTTGCTTTATATATAAAGCAGGATGGAAGACTGATTCGAGAAATGTTCATCTCGTGAACCATGCGTCCAAATCACGAACCGTTTTTACCGTTGCATTTCTCGCATTGAGATCATAGAAATTAGATATAATTTTAATAGGTTTGGATGAATTTTTTTCCTGAAAAAACAGGAAATAAAAAACCAAAACCAAAAACCAAAATGACGTCCAACTAAACAAGTAGTGCAACATGCTGAGACAATTGAACACCTTCTTTTTGAGTGCAAGTTTGCGCGTTTTATGTGGTCAAGACCAAATGACGTCCAATTTATATTCACATAAGTGTTGCCACTATATATGGTCACTTCTTGGCGGAATGCCGAATAGGTTTAGCATGCTAATAAAGGCGGGAACGTCTGCCTTACAATGGCCTCTTTGACTAAGTAGAAATGGTTTTTTTAATGGTCAAATTTCTTCTCCTTTGCATGTTATATTCTGATGTACGGACTGCATACGTGGTGTATGCTATATCGCATAGATTAGCAACCGCTATTTAAAATGATGTGTATGTGATTGGAGCGGGTGGCCAAAAAGGTTTTTATCGAACTAAATGTCAGGATCGGTCCACCTTCACCTTTGACATAGGCACACTATGACTTCACTATTGCCAGTATGTCATTTTAATTATTTTAGTCGGACTTGTTATTGTAGATTGTGTGCATCCTATTGAGGCAGTAGCCATGTGTCGCTCTTAATGTTTTGCTCCGCTTGATACAACCAAAAAACCGATCTGATGGAAGAGACTAGACAATACATTTATATGTCAATACTCTCCCATCACGTGTGGCTCCTTCACGCCTAAACATGGACCGAAAGTGGACTGTAATTTAATTGCGCCAGTCGGCTCTTGAACTCAAGACCGCTTGACCTTGATACCATATATAAGTGCATGCTCTAGACAATGCAACCAAAAGACCAATCTCATGGAAGAGATTAGGCAACATATTTATACCTCAATAAGGGAGGAAAACTTATGATGGTCCATGTGGGAAAAAATACTGGCTGCTAAGGAGCATACAGTTCTTTCAACATTTGATTAAGCGCAATCAAACTGAGTGGAATTTACCCCATAAAAAAACTTACTTCAATTTCATGTACCATAGGCCATAGCTAACTTTTAAAGTACATTTGCTGCACCGTACTTTGTCGTGCGAATGCCATTAAAAGGTCTGCAGTTAGAATGAGAACAGAGCAGCAGCACCGTTGCGTGGGCACCTACTACTTACTCTCTGCAAAGTTTCCAGTGAAAGTATTTGACACTAGAACCCCACAATGGGAGTGTTTTTACACCCCTGAATGCCTCATGCATCGTATCATACGGTACAGTTTAGCTAAAAAAATTAAATAATACATTTTTTTATAAAATTACAGAAATAATACGCGGAAATTATTATTTTCAAAAATAATACACCGTCGGCCCGCTGCAGGCCGACTGGGCCTAATCGGCCCACAGCAGGCCGATCGGCTAGCAGCAAGCCGACTGCAGGCCCGGCTGGCATGCGGCGGCCTGTGGTTGGTCGGGCCACGTCGCAAGGGGGAGGTAGTGGGTTGTCGGCGTGGTGCGCCCCTGTCGGCCTACCGCCCGCCGATCGGCCAGCTGCTGGCCGACAGGGTGCTGCCACCTGACGCGCTGGCCGGCCCGTGGCCTTATCCTCCCCTTCCTCCCTTCTTCTTCTCCCCTTACTCGTTTCTTCTGTGTTCTTCCCTTCTCCTCTCTCTACAGAAAAATGGCACCCATTTATACACCTAAATGAGCAAGATTTTCGCGATTTTGGCACCGTGAATGGGTTCAACTCATTTAGGGCAGCCAAAAGAGGTGTCGATCTACTGATGGGGTAGCTCGTGGTGGTCGTGGTGAGCATTTTGGTGGAGGTGGTGGTGGTGAAGTTGGGGCAGTGTGGTGGTGGTGAAGTTGGGGCAGTGTGGTGGAGGTGAAGCTATTGTTCGTCGTTCTTCGTTGGAGCCGGAGCACCGGCAGTTTTTCGTTCATCGTTCGTCGTTCGTCGTTCGTCGTTCGTCGTTCTTCGTTCGCACGCACGCTTCAAGGGTATATTTCAGCCCACATTTTATTTTTTGTAGGTGCTCCGGTAGTATACGTAAATATTGTTATTTGCCCCGGTAGTATACGTAAATATTTGTGTGCGATTATTGTTATTTGCCCCGGTAGTATACGTAAATATTGTTATTTGCCCCGGTAGTATACGTAAATATTCTTCGTTCGCACACACGCTTCGTTCGATGTGAAATTAAATTTGTGTGCGATTATTGTTATTTGCCCCGGTAGTATACGTAAATATTTGTAGTTGCTACGGCAAATATTCGTAATATAGTTGTAGGTGTGTGAATTGTATTAGTTGTTAGTGGGGATAATAAGTTAACACGCACACAGGTGCGTGATAAGAAGTTGGAAACATGAATAAAAAGTTCGAAAGAAGAGACAAGTTTTTTTAAAGAGTTCGGGTCGGCATGTGCGTAGCATGTCAGTGTGATGGAAATTTAACAAGCAAACAAAAAAAGGGAAAAGTACAACTACATGTTAAAAAACGTTTCAGTCCGTATCCGATGCCAATTTGAAGCGGATTACACGCTAACCTTTATTCTGCGTATTTTCTAAAGTCCATTAACTAAAGTACGTCTCAATGCCACACTGTTTTTTTTAAACTGCCACGCTGTAGTTTAACCCATAACAAGCAATAGCACCCCGCTGATGCCTAAACGTGGGCCTACTAACAAAAAAACTTCGGATAAAAACTTCTTTGCAAGGAAGAATTTTACATGATCGTAGAAAAAAGACGCATGCCTTTTTCTAAATTATTCTTAAAATAGATTAAAATAAAAAATACATCAACATGGGCCATATAATTCAAATAAACTGAATTATCATATTTGTCGGTTATATTATTATTATTATTTGAGGCCTATTTATTATTAGTAAACATGGGCCTATTTATTATATTATTATTAAAACAAGAGTCAAGCAACTCATCATAATCGTCCACATAGATTAAATTATATTGATCGTGAAATTTACTATGGTCCTGGTAATATATAGACATGTCTAATACTTGTATTTCGTTGTTGAAAAAAAATAGGTGAGTCGAGATGTCCGATGTAGTGAAGTTGAGATTTTACTATGGTCCTGGTACTGTCCAAACAAATGAGTTGGGAGCAGATCTGAGTGAATTTACTCACATAGAGGTGGCAATGAGCGCACCACAAACATGGTCTGTTAGTCAGTTGAAAGAATGGATTGCGGCAAGTTTAGGTCTTGATACTGAAACACACACCGTCGGTGTTCATGCATTGTGGACACGGTCAAGTTCAAAAATTTACTTTTATTTGAGGCCAATAGAGGGAGACTCCGATTGGGTGCGGTGGTTACAAGGTTGTGAACGAAGGGGATGCAATCCTGTTGCTTTAGTGCTTCCCGTCGTGAAGGAGGTCACTGCACATGAAGGCGAGGGTGGCTACGAAGGACAGAGCAGTCAGGTAGAAGGAGGAAATGCTTATGGTTACGAACAAGGACAGAGCAGTCAGGTAGAAGGAGGAAATGCTTATGGTTATGAACCAGGGCAGAGTAGTCAGGTAGAAGGAGGAAATGCCGATGGTGATTACAATGGCGAGGTGGACGCTGACGAGGTAGATGGGCACATGCAGAACCAGATGGAAGAAGAAGACACCGATGTTGAAAGGGGTCATGCCGATGATTCTGACGAGTCAGATGAAGAAGAAAATGCAGAGGAGGTCCCGAATCCTGCATGGTGGAATCATGACTTATCATCTGCAATGACCGTGAATGATGGACATGATTCAGCCTGGCAATATCACCAGAACAATATTGCGACGGGTGCTATGTATCCGAACAAGCAAGCCCTGAAGGATGCAATAATTAATTGGGCAATGTCCACGCAAAGGGTTTTCACAGCTCAGGTGTCCAGTCAGAAATTCCTGACAATGGTATGCAAGAACGCAGATTGTCCCGCCAGGGTGCACGGCTTTCTCCCTAAGTATGGCACAAGTTGGGTGATAAGTGACTTAGTTAATCACACTTGTCTTATTCCCTGCATCCCTCAAGATCATGCCAACCTTTCATCCACGCTTATTGCTCGATTGTTTTACGATGAGATAGTGCAGGGCAAAGCTATGGAAGTGAAGGCAGTCCAGACAAAAGTCTTCGCCAGGTTGAAGTACAGAATTTCTTATGGCAAGGCTTGGAGGGCTAAGCATGCAGCGCTTGAGAGGAGATTTGGTTCTTATTTTGATGCATATGACTCTGTTGTCCACCTCCTCCACACCCTGCAGCAGCGGAATCCAGGCACCTATATCGATATCCAAGACATGTTCATGCCAGAGTTCCCAACTGTGAGGGTGTTGCATCGTCTCTTCTTCTCTTTCGGTGTATGCATCGAAGCTTTCAGGCATTGCCGACCGGTGATATGTGTTGACGGTACTTTTCTCACAGGCAAGTACAAGGGTCAGATCCTGACAGCCATAGGTCAAGACGGCCAAAATCAAGTCGTCCCACTGGCATTTGCTTTTGTGGAGAGTGAGAACATTGAAAGTTGGACATGGTTCTTCAGGCAGTTGAAAATATCAGTTGTGAAGGAGAAGCCCAATGTGTGCATCCTTCATGACAGGCATGCAGGTATACTCAGTGCGATAAGGACACTGACAAACCCAGGCCCTGAGGAACAAGTTCCATGGCAGGACTTGCAGAGCCGTTGGTGCATGCGCCATCTCGGGGCTAATTTCTTCTCGCAGTTTAGAAATAAGAACCTGATGAATCTGTTCAAAAAACTCTGCAAGCAGAACCAGTTATGGAAGTACAATTTGATACGCGACAGACTTAATGTGTGCACGCAGAGACACGTGAGGGACAGGAAAGCTGCAAGAGATGCAGCGGTGAGGGCACATGTTGAAGCAGTAGCTGCACAGTTGGCAACAGGAACAGCGGCCGTGGAGGAGGAGCCTGTTGGGCTATGTGACCTGCCAGGCTTTGACCCACCTGGTACTAGGAGAAGGCTCGGGAGGTCGATTAAAACCTTCGAGCAGTGGATAGAGCATGAGCCTCTGGAGAGGTGGTCTTTGCTACATGACACACATGGAGCAAGGTACGGTGTCATGACAACGAACCTCGCGGAAACATACAACTTTGTCCTCAGAGGAAACCGGGCATTGCCACTTACAGCCATCGTTGAGGGTATTTTCTATGGCACCGTCAAGTATTTCAGAGACAGACGTCAAATAGCAGAGCAGCATATCTTGAACAACCCAAATACACGGTACTGTGAAAGAGTCACGAAGTACATGGACAACAAGATGCAAAAAGCTAGGTCACACACTGTAGTCGCCATCGGTAATCAAGAAAGAAGGTTTGAGGTCCGCTTAGCCAACAACAAATTCGGATGTGCAAATGAGTTGAGGACGCATGAGGTGAAAATTGGCAATGAAGCCTGGCCAACGTGTGAGTGCACATGCAATAAACCGAAATTGCTTCACCTACCTTGCTCACATGTACTTGCTGCTTGCGGGTAGCTTGGAATGGACGCAATATTGTTTGTGTCTCCATATTTTCTGAAAGAGGCTGTCCTCAATACCTGGACAGGTGAGCTGATGGGTTTTCGATCAATGGGTAATTTCAACAGCGTCAACCCCGCCGAAAGGCGTTACATTCCAAACCCAGAGCATATGCGTACAAGTAGAGGCAGACGGCAGTGTCAGCGCATCCGAAATGATATGGATGAATCTAAAGCAGGAGGTCCGACTAGGCAATGCATTCTATGCAATGAATTTGGCCATAGGGACACTAATTGTCCCACTTTCGTCATTGGGCGTGGACGAGGCAACCGGGGAAGAAGAGGAGGTAGAGGCAGTAGAGGAGTAAGGGCGAGAGGAAGAAGCTAAGCTAGCACTAGTTTGTTCTGAATTTGTATTAAGTGTGGTGTGGCACTATGTTCTGAATTTGTATTAAGTGTGGCACTATGTTCTGAATTTTTATTAAGTGTGGCACTATGTTCTGAATTTTTATTAAGTGTGACACTATGTTCTGAATTTTTATTAAGTGTGGCACTATGTTCTGAATTTTTATTAAGTGTGGCACTATGTTCTGAATTTTTATTAAGTGTGGCACTATGTTCTAAATTTTTATTAAGTGTGGCACTATGTTCTGAATTTTTATTAAGTGTGACACTATGTTCTGAATTTTGTATGTGCAGGAATGTCGGGATTGTGGTTGCTGAATGGGGACATTGATAGGGGTCATCGTGCTGCGATATGGTATGAGCGCAAGCTTGAGCCTCTGGTCACTCGCACTCCTAAGGAAAACTGGAAGGTACACTCAGGATGGCTTCAGCGGTACGTGCTTTATTAATTTGCACACTGACATGCATATTAATGGTTGAAATGGGAGACACTAACTGCAAAGTTCTCTGAAGAAGGTTGAAATGGGCCGGCCTTTTACCTTTCGCGCGTCTGGTTGAGTCTATCCCGGGTGAGAAACGCCTCGCCATCGATGGGTCTTTGCTGAGCTGCTTAGTGGACCGTTGGAGGCCAGAGACCCACACGTTTCACTTCAGATGGGGAGAGATGGCTCCTACTCTGAAGGATGTGTCACTTTTGCTCGGACTACCGTTGGCAGGTCATGCCGTAGGACCGTTGGACGCACCGGCTGGTTGGGAGCGAGCTCTTACATAACGTTTTCATGGTGTTTTTTCGGATGCTCCGGATCCGGTATGGGAGCATCACGGACCTAAGTATGAGTGGTTGCTAAATTTCCGGGTAATTTCCCCTACCTATTATCTTGAAGTTATCGTGCATAAAGTTTTACAGAAAATAATTGCGGCTTACTAAAACTTTCTCTTCGCTTAATGCAGATCCAGAACTTCCGGGCGCCGTTGACTGCGGAACAGATCACTCGGAGCCTGGAGGCGTACTTACTGTGGCTTTTCGGCAAGGTGATGTTCACGGAGAACCATGTCACCACTATTAGCGCCCTCTACATCCCTATGGCACTCGAGATAGCGAGCGCTCAGACGGCGGATCAGATCAGACAGAGGAGTTGGGGTTCGGCGGTCTTAGCGGCTACATACCAAGGTATGTGCAACGGTTGCCAGCTTACATCGAGAAAGCCAGCCCTTCTTGGATGCCCTCTATTCCTACAGCTGTGGTCGTGGGAGAGGTTCTCTATAGGGTCGACCAGATGTACGTGTTCATGAGCCTATAGACGCCATGTTTGATGTTGACGGCATCGACATGCCTACTTTTGGTCTGTGTTTGACTCGTCGCAAGGTATGCACCGTGTTGTAGTTTAATGCAAATTTTTCTGCACAAGAGATAGTTCGATGCTAGCGGCTACTAACTTTTCTTCTCTGCAGAGACGCTTTGCTAGTGATCAGACCAGGAAGGCATACACAGCATTGAACGAGCAGTTCGATGCGTACACCGGGGTCATCTGGCAGCCCTACACGGAAGCAGCCATACAAGCGAGATACCCTGCTGGTATGTCTGTGCTATGCACAAGGGACCGAGATTACTGGATGACAAAATCTAATATCATCTTCGATGTCTTCGTCGAGGAGATGGCACAACAGAGGGTTATGAGGCAATTTGGTCTTCTGCAGTTGGAGCTACCTCCCCCTATAGAGAACCCGGTGCCAGCACACATCCACAGGTATTAACCAGTTTTTCAATGTTGCATTATCTTTCATAGTAATCCATTCGAAGCTTTAGGTAATTGTTGAACACACACCACAATTTTAGGACGACAAGGAAGGGCATGAACAGGACAACTGCTGACTGGCTAGTTAGACTAGAGCTGTATGTTATAGAATGGGAGACAGCAAACACAAATCTATGGCACGAGAATCGCAATTTCGATCTCGATGAATTCAATCTCTATTTGCGGCGCTACATGACCGGAACACGGTTACGCATTGTTGAGTACTCCCACCCAGAGGAGATACTGGATCCTACTCCGTCGGATATGTACCCGAGCTATGATACTTCGGGCTCTAGGCAGTACGCGGTAAGATATATTTTCTTTACGTAATGTTGTCACATACTTTGACGTGCAAGAGACAGACATTATTAATCGTCATGGAAATTTGCAGGCTACCTTGACACGCGAACTCTACGACGACGTGACCACCTTTGGATGATCACTATCGTCTGGACCTCTTCTTCAGCATCGTCCAGTGGTACAACCCTTCTTGGAAAGAATTCAGAATAAGATACGGACTGTGTACGAGGCTATCACGTGCACCCTGAGAACTGATGTTGTTCAGCACCAGCAGGAGCAGCCGCGTCACTCCATGCACCGACATCAACCACGTCCACGTCTAGCACATCAGCCGACAACCAGGCCACCCCTCCTGACCAACCTGGCAGTTCTACGTGGCACCCGCAGCACTATGGTCCCACGTCGAGCTTCGTGTTTTCTCCACAGCCACAGCAACACGGTCCCTCGTCGAGCTTCGTGTTATCTCCACAGCCACAGCAGCACGGTCCCTCGTCCAGTTTCATGTTTGAGCCAGAGCAGACGTCACACCCAGCAGGTATGTGTCTTCATATTTATTGTTTTCAATATTAATTGACGCGACCTCATTCTTCATGATGAAACGTTCCATCGCGTAGGAGCCTATGGATATCAGGCGTCTATGTCGGCATCACATGATACGTGGGGGAGTGATCAACATCCCGAGGACAACATACAGGCTCAGATGTCGCAGCACACCCAGTGGATGAACATGTTTTCGACTCCTCCACCAGGCCCGACACAGGATACACAGCATGACCAGGGAGAGTCTGAGATTCCTCCTCGTCACGTTAGGGCACCCGACAGGTTGGGATGGTCCCTGATTCCAGATCCGCCTCCCCGCCAGGCCAGACGTCGTCACTGACGCTTCTATCTATTAGTAGAGACATTACCATCTATTTCTGTGTGAGACTTATGTCTATTCTATGTATGAGACAAATGACTATGTACTTATGTACGAGACATATGCCTACTCTATTTTAGTACTCTGTTATCGGAACTACAAGATCATATTTAGATAGAACATAATATTCATACAACGAGACATTACAAACAACTAGATAGAACTACATCTAAATTAAATGGCACGTAACTGAACTCACAACATACATCATAAAAACTACATGAAGTCATCATCATCATCCTCGATCGATGCAGAACTCTTGCCCTTCGACGATGAAGAACTCTTGCCCTTCGACGATGCAGAAACCTTGCCCTTCGATGATGAAGAACTCTTGCCCTTCGACGATGCAGAACCCGGAAGCGGCGGCATGAAGATATCATCTTTGTCCTCGCTCTCCTCAGTCCATAAACATGGATTATTTGCTGCAATCATTCTGAAAGTTTCACTCTTCGGCACCACTACCTTCTTCCACCTGTCATGCAACCTAAGAAGTTCTTTACGTACCTCCTCATAGGTCCTTTCAGGCCACCCAGACCTACGTAATTGGTGAGCCAACTCATTCATTATGGTGTCACTACCGGTGAGTTCGTCCCATGGACCTATCCTATTATCCATCCTAAAATCGGTAGCTAGCCTCAGAAGAGTCCTGCTCATCCCAGGGTGAAAACTACGATCGAAAGGATAATGGGACATCTCAACTACACTACACTGCAATGCTTATCCACCTCCGTCTGAAGGGGGTTTTATAGGTAGACAGGAGAAAATGGCGGGAAAGCGAGCTCCGGTATGGCGGGAAATGGGTGGCGGGAAACGGGTGGCGGGAAAGGGTTGGCGGGAAACGGGTGGCGGGAAACGAGTGGCGGGAAAGGGTTGGCGGGAAATGGGTGGCGGGAAATGGGTGGCGGGAAAGGGTTGTGCGGAATACGTCAAAGTTTTACAAAAAAACCAGCGATCATTCGGATAAAAAATATTGGCACATGCACCAGGCGGCCCACAGCAAGCCTAGTCGGCCCACTGCAGGCCTATCGGCCAACTGCAGGCCGACTGGACCCTGTCGGCCAACTGCAGGCCGACTGGGCTTGATCTGGTGACCGACAGCCCAATCGGCCAGCAGCAAGCTGATGGGCCACCAGTCGGCCTGCTGTGGGCTGACTGGGCTCAGTCGGCCTGCAGCGGGCCGACGGTGTATTATTTTTGAAAATTCTTTTTTCAGCGTATTATTTCTGTAAGTTCATAAAAAAATGTATTATTTAAAAAAATTAGCAATGGGAGTGTTTTTACACCCCTGAATGCCTCATGCATCGTATCATACGTACAGTTTAATGATTAGTAATCAATGTTGCCTGTTTTTGCCAGGCCATCGTGCATGATGTTCTATATATACGCATGCACAACTCTGTTTCACTCTGTAGTTCTCAACTTCAACTTGATTCTCGATTCTGCTAATTCAATAAACACTATAGCTACGTCACGCTCATAGAACAACCTATATATTGCCAACGTCGTTGACAAATACGTCGACAAGCATTGCCAGTGCTTAAGCTTTGTGAACGGAGGACATCAGGAATACAATTTCTATCGTATAATCATAGTTTTCTTACAGCAGCATATGCATGCTCGTCACCTCTCCTTACTAGCTCACCCTCACTTTTGGACTGATAAATAATTAAGGTACATTAATAGTGGTGAGATGCAAGAACATCCCGTGTAGTAGAGCCTTTGAGAATGGGAGGTGTCGGGATGAGAATACTAGCCAACATGAATGTGTGCCATCATTTTGTGACAAAGATCCTGGTTTTGTGCAATACATACATGGTGGCATACAAAAGTACGTGGATGGAGATTATTCGTCACAGATTCTTGTGATTAGTGAGTGTGTCAAAAGATGAGCAGTTTGGCGTCTAATTGGTGTGTTCAATGTAGGAGTGGCAATCACTAGTAATCTCTAAGAAATTTTGATGTATTAAAGACTACTCCTTCCGTCCTCTAACCATATTTATACAACAATACACAAACATTTATGCCATTAAATTAGTAGCAGTAGATTCATGATAAAATATATTTTCATCATATACCTATTTGGTTTCACAAACATTGATATATTTGTGCACAAACTCGGTCAAACTTTGAGATAATTTGACCCCCCAACAAAATTGGAAGTATACTATTTTAAGGACGGAGGGAGTAAGACATTACGGCAATTTCATATTTCCCGCACTAATGCGCAAACACTGACACATATTTCCGCCTATAAGTTTGGAGAGAACTCCTCTCAACCAGTTACAACAAATATTCATTATGGTAATTTGTATGTCTATCCTCCCTCCTATATATATGACAACTCTTACATCTTTGGAATCTTACTAAGTATACTATATCTGTAGGTATAAACTTGTCTTTGCACACATTCTTCACTCACGATGATACGCCTCACCGGCCAGACATCCATCGATGGTGACGTGCTCAGCAGCATAAACCCTAAAGAGACGACTCACATACATCACGACTTCGACTAAGACATGCATGCACATAAACATATATGCACACACATGACACCTCGATTTATCTAACTCCCACGGAGATGATCTTGACACACTTCTGCTGACAATGACCACCACCTTGCTGACGATACCATGCTCGCCATCTTCATCATGTGCGTGAGTAGGGACTAGGGGTCGTCTCACGAAGGCAAGAGTAACTTCAAATCATAAGCCTAGCATTCTCTGATACAAAT
Source organism: Triticum aestivum (assembly GCF_018294505.1). Lineage (NCBI taxonomy): Eukaryota > Viridiplantae > Streptophyta > Magnoliopsida > Poales > Poaceae > Triticum > Triticum aestivum. Next base: position 489,598,338 of record NC_057808.1, read on the forward strand.
TGTGGGATTTCACCCAAGGCCAGTCACACATGCACACGCAAGATGACCCGTGCTAAGAAATTTCCTTGCCGAAGACACCCCTTGTGCATAGATTTACTTTCTCTGTATAACATATGAACAGTTTGGTTTAGCCTAAAGTGAAGCACTTGTCTAGACGAAACAAAAAATGGACATATGGGTTATATATAGAGAGGCAATATCGCACAGAAGTATTGTTTTTTCAGTTGGGTAGTCTTGCGCACCGTTCATCAGGCAAGATATATTTTTTAGAACAGGAGGTTGAAACCCTTGGCCTCTACATCGTCGTGATGCACACGTCCATCTTTATTAAAGCTGATGTGACACAAAAAAGTCAAAACTTCAACAACTGAAATACAAAACATGGACAACTACATAGAGCCATTACAACATATAATTTTAACACCAATAATCAAGTCAACTTCTCCCACAGCAATGCCTCCAATTAGGATAAACGTACTCTTCGCCATCGCCATGTCCGACCAGAAATGGCTAAGACACGAATTTTCATCCATGTTGCCGACACTAAGCAATGAAGGTTAGCCTATCAACAATAAGAAAACACCTTCATTAAGGAAATGTGCAAATTCGTCAATTGTTGAGCCCAATCAATAAAGGTCAGGAGAAGAGTTTTCACTCCGTACATGGCGTACTGCTCCAATTATCATCTTGAAGACAGATCTTCATCTGGACCCGGCATGTACACCCTGCGACGCAGAGAAACACTACCTGCGACGCAGAGAAACACTAGTGGATGGGTGGAACGTCCTTCTATCTCAGATGACCTCCATAGCCATGAGGGGGTCCCCCATGTCGCAGCGCAGATCTAGCCGCCACCACTCCACACCGTCATGAGTCGACTTGCAAAATCCATGACATCTCCGAGGCTGCCCCATGATCCTCCATGTGAACAAAGCGAGATGTCGATGTGCTTGATGGGATGCCGATGCGCCCCTAAGCCAAACAACTATTGATTCTACCACTAGTGTCGGGAGCCTCCTCATGCATAGGCCACTGCTCACGCACAAGAAGAAAAAATATCCATTATCAGCCGCTCTATGTTGACCATCATGTGGATGCTGTACTTTGCTGCCGCCTCGGCGATGCCACGCGTCCGCGGTACTGGAACCGTCGCCGTGTACACTTCTTACTTTGGAAATACTAACCTCAAGGACGCATGCCTCACTAAATTGAGTTTATATCTTAGTGGACAAGGACAAACTAGCTAGCACCCATGTCTATCCCTAGTTCACAACATGATGTACTCGTCGAATTCATGACACAATTCAATCCTTATCATGTTCCCTGATGAGGTAGCTAGCCCCGTAGGAGTGCCATAATTGCACCGGTACCTCAGCATGCTAAGAATTGGATTGTGTCGTGATAAGAAGTAGCTTGCTCATTTGCTCTTTTTGTTTGGCCACCGTGCATGCTCGTCTATATATAAACACATCCACCCCTTTTATTCACTTCTCAAGTAGCGTCAATACAGATTGGGATGAGATACAAGAACAGCCTGTGCAAAATAAGGGGTTAAGTGATATACAATGGTGGCTGATGCTTAAGGACAAGGAAAGATCGACGGTGAGATTTGGAAATAGAAGGCACCGGGAAGAAAAAATCGAGCGGACGAGAGGTTTGTAGTTGGTTTGTACATGATCATGTCACGCTGGCAATGCCTGGGGGTGCAGTCGTAGGCAGCGCCGGAGCCACGGCCGAGCACAATTGTGCAACTGCCCTCCCAGCCCAGTAGAGTTTCACTAGGATATGAGAGCAAAATTCAGATTGGACCTAGTGAAACAATTAAACAAGTAAACCACATCGTTAACTACCGCCTGAGCACCGCGGTTAGCGGCCTAGGCGCTTGCCGCCGACTCGGTGAAACAAATGATCGGCGCACACCTGGATGATCGAGCATCGGGCGCGTGGAACCGTGGATGAACTGACGTACGGAATGAAAAGAAGAAATTGCGCCGCTGGTCGAGTCGTCCTCCAAGGAAAGGACGGAGTTTCTTCTCCGCACGCGCGCCTAGCGGCAAATACTTGTTTTTCAAGGTAGTACGCGTTTCATATCATAAGTATCAAAATGCAAGCCGACAAGACTAAAAGATAGCAAAATGCCACCCTTTGCATAAAAAAACAACACTCAAGAAAGAAAATTACAATCAAGACAGAAGACTACTCCCCTGAACTTAGACACCATTGCCGTGACCTGCCTCCGGCACCACCACAGCAGCCATCGAAGGAAAAAAAATAACGGATCACCCTTGCCCGACCTTGACACGGCTCCATTGCAGATATAGAGCTTTGCGGGCCTCCATGGTGGCTCGCCAAAGATGAAGTCATTACAGTTGAACGAATCAGACCGAGGCAACACCCGGACATGCCATCAAACTCTAGATCTGACACCCCCGCACGATTAAGACGTCGAAAGAGGAAGTCATACCTGCCGGCCACGAACCACGAACCAAACATATGAACCACCATCTTTCAGATGCCGTTGATGCAGACAATAATCTGCATCCGGACTACCTCCCAAACTCCGCGCCAGTGCTGGAGCAGACGCCGTCGCAATGACGGAGCTCGAGGACACAAGTGCACCACAAGGATGTCACAGCCGTCACGCCATCCTTGCTTGAACAGACTAATTTTCAAATCCATTCCCAACCATCTGACCAATCGCCCCGTAGGTGAAAGATATGATTTTTTTTTTATTCAGCACCGCCTTCGCCGCTGCCAAAGCCAAGAAGATGAATGGCCCAAAAACTTATGCTACTAGGGCCTAACCTAAAGCTACAAGACCCACACGTGTAGATCCGGCGACCTCCCTCACCACCGACGACCGAGGTCATCGGCGCAGCAGAGCCGTTGAAGGAGCACAGTAGGAGGAACTCACTGGTGGCGGTAGGGTTTCTACTTTCTAGTCGCCCCTCAAGAGGAAAACGACTCGCTCGTATCGGGATGTCGTGCTGGCGACACTTAGCTTTTGTTTTAGGGTTAACGGCACATACCTAGTAGAGCCCTAAATGCAGTCGCGGGAGCCTTATGACACGTACGCAGCACACAGGGGCGGCCCACGGGCCTTTCTTTGTAAACTAGGCATCTTGGCCTCCTCCAGCACTTTGGTGGTCCAACTCAGGCATGATTAAGGGGCATTCCCTATTTTGCGCCTCAGGCGCCCGTTTTTATTTGACGTGGTTCGAACCGTGACCTCCTGGATATCCACAAGCAGCGCTAACAACCCCACACACCTCACATTTGTGTTTACTTACAACTTCTTATTTCTTTTCTTCTTTCTTATTTTCATTTTTCTTTTTTCTTGGAACAATTTCGTTTGTTTTTTCTCCTCGAACGGTTTTGTTTGTTTTTTCTTTTTGCTAAATGCGTGAACTTTTTCTTTAAATTCATGAACTTTTTTTTAAAACGATGAACTTTTTTAAATTCGATGATGATTTTTTTTCAAATTCGATGTACTTACTAAAATCTGATGATTTTTTTCCAAATTTGATGAACTTTTTTTTCAAATTTGATGAACTTCTTTTAAATTCATGAACTTTTCCATTTTTGTGAACTTTTTTCAATTCATGTTTTTTGTGAATGCTTTTTTGAATTTATGTTTTGTTTATTCAAATAATGTATAGTGGTATATAATACTAGTATATGTTTAATGTTTGTACTGAATGAAATGTCAAAGAGTTTTGGTTTCCTCAGGTAATCAACAAACTGAGCATTGTCTAGTGGTTAATGTGCTGACTTGGGCGTCAGGAGTTCAAGTCCCAACCGGGCTTCCTATGAGGCCATTCATGGCCACCTCCTGTGAATGTGTAAATGTAACAACATTTAATTGGGTTTTCTGGTTAACTAGTTTTGTATACATTTAATTGGCTCGCTCAGAGCAACTCTACTTTGCCAGGCAATCTGTAAAACTATTTTGTGATCTATGTAGTTGGCTCAGTCCATAGCTCTACCTTGGCTAGTTCTTCCTAGGTATCACCCATGTGTTTGTCAACTAGTTGGCCCAGTGTATACAAAACTTGATTGAAGAACCATGGTTTATTGAAGAAGTTTAGAGTTGGTTACAAAAAAAGTTTCTGGTTCTCCATGGTTTTCAAAATTGTGTTGGTAACATCATTGTGAGCATGAGCATGGTGATCAATTCCAATTTTCGCCTTGTGATCGCCCGGACTTGCATCTCAATCCAAAGATGTGAAGTTTTGTTCCTCTGTAATTATTTAGTATACCTAACAAGGGACTTTAATTTTTGAAAGACAAGCAAAAGGAGGAGTGTCTGACTGCATTCATTATATCAATAAAAAGACATTTCCAAAAATTAGAACAAAAAATCTAGAGAATTATAGATCGCCGTCTATATAATTAAGAATAAATTTATGCAACCAAACACGGGAAATCCAATATGGCTCCCGAGCTCAGCTACTCTCTATATCAGGACCACTCAGCTGCTTCAAGATTGATGAAGGAATGAGTATTTTAGTCTGTATTCCTCATCATAAATCATGTATATGCTTGTCCCTGTTTCCCACCTGTCAAATCCTGACGATAGGCCTGATCTTATAAACAGTGCATGTCAGTCCATGCTTCCTCTCTCTCGCCAATTTGATATTCGCAGTAACATCTCTCCATTCTGCATTGATTGCCTTGACTAGTACTAGCATCTTTGAATTTGAAATTTTCTATGCATCACAGCACACCGGCTGCTAACTAGAGTGGCGAGACACACCTGAGACATTGTTAGTGAATTTTAGAAAGTTCACATTAAACAGATGAGCGAAAAACTACGACAAAATATCACACTGCAAATGTCTCACCGAATATGATGGTTTACGTACAAAGACATAGTGCACAACCCAACACGGCAGAAGATGTAGTGTCAGTTTACATTGCAAAAATGGGACAAGTAAGTATTTGTATTATACTAAAAAAATAAGTAATCCTCTTCACATATAGTACTCCATAGGCACAGTAATGAACAATCATGTTCCATCAACTAAATTGGGCAATGAACAAAGACCTTTTCCTTTTTCTGATTTCTGTTCATAGACAAACAAAGGACAAATACAGATTTGCCTGGTATCCCAGTTAGATCCTAATTAGCACCAGATTAACACAGACTGTTGTACCATCAACATAAAAAATATTTTACACAATCAAACTTAAAGACCGTCTTGCCGCCCGGTCTTTTAATCAATTATTGAAGACACTGACATGAACAGAATGCACATCAGATGGATCATGCAGTGAAACACTTTGCACTAAATGACTTGACATAGTTTGTGAACAAAACAAAATGGTTTGGACATCAGAATTTGTTCATACCGCATCTACACAAACAAAGTTGTCATTATTAAACAAAAAGCTCCACCGTCCAGCATCACTACTGTTGGCTGATGCTATTAATAAAATAGCCGATTCAAAAATATGTGCTAAATTACATGCACACTGCACCAAATCAACTGCTTTCACACTAATTGATAGGAAGGAGATCATAAACAGAGGAGCATTATCAAGCAAATAAGGAACTGCACGTACGAGTGCTGCATGCGGCCCATGGGGTATAGCTGGAGTCGAAGGATGCGCCGGATCCATCTCCATAAGCTGGACACAAAGATTACTCCGGATCCACGCCGCGTGTCCACCAGAGGGCACCCGATCCATGCGCTCTGTCCGCTGGAGTCGAGGAGGGAGATTACAGATCGGGCAGCCAGCAGCTGCGTCCATGGAAAGCAAACTTCTCCTCTCCCCTCCGGCCACGACACTCCATCACCGCTGGCTACGAGCCTCCTCGCCGGCAGCTAGAAAGAACATCAGCTCGATTCGCATCTGGGCAGGAGTCTATGCAGACGCCAGATCCATGCTCCTGGCCGTTTGAGAGTATGAACAACATGGTTGCCGCGGGGGGCGGGCGCAGTCGACCCGGTCGCCGGCACGAACTAGAGAGAGACCGGCGGTGGTCGTCGGGATCCAGATTCGTATATCTCATGAAATGGAAAAGTGGCACAGATCCCTAGATATCTGGGCGGCCCAGATAACGAGCTCAGCTGAGCTCGGGAGCCAAATAGCCAGTCCATACCTTTTCCGCAAGGGTAATCATGGCAACTGCACATGCTTTAAGAAACGCTTCTAGTTAGCCTCAAAATTTGAGCCTTCGTTCTGAAGATATGTTCATTTCTGATGGACCCGATACCTTGGCAGGCTAAAATGATAATGACACCCATGAAAATTGCTTGATTCACAGTTGTTCTTGCATATATTTTAGATAAAGGGAGAACAATTCTCTTGCATTTGCACGAAATGGAACATACAAGTAGTTATTACAAAAATATCTAAAAAAGGTTATTACAAAGCTCCACGAGTTTGAAAACCGAAGTAAAATCAACAAGGTACTAACACAATAAAAAGTTCAGGTATTCCGAAGCCTAATTAATTGTTCTTGCATTAATTGTGAATCTCATTAAAAAATGGAATTGTCTGTTCCTTGGTGATAAAAAATGTCCCAAAAATCTTGAGCAGAAGTACAATCCAAAGTCGTTTTGTTGTTGGAACAACCATACATCCAAAAGGTAGCAACGTCTTGTATCCGGTAGCAATAGCAACAATGTATGGTGGTTGAGGGATTTCCTCTGGGGGAATAATAGATAGGACAGCACCACCCATCCCCAGATTTCCTCTGAGGAATTGCCCCACTTGCACTCCTTTGCACATGATCAACATTTCTCTACCTCTGAAGTACACCGTCAAGATGATTTATATGATCTTTTCAATTTACATCTGTCTAAAGAGGCTTATTATCAGTTTCAGATCATGGAGCCACAACTTCTTGCACTAAATCTTGATGGAAACCAGGATACTTGTCAATGTCCACCATGGGAACCAACTTATAAGGTTTTCAGGACATATAGAACTTTGATGACTATGACACGTCCCATGCCTACCATTCAATGGCTTTGGAGTGCCTGTTGCCAGCTTTGACAGTAGATATTATTTTGGTTGTTGCTACACAATAGACTGCAGAGAAATGTTACACAGAAAAAACCTTTTCATTGCCGACTATACTTGTGACATGCATGGATTACACACTTTGGAAACTACAGACCGCCTTTTCATTCACTGTGAGGTTGCTCAGGCTTGTTGGAACTATTAATGGCCCTCTTTAGCCCCAATTCATGGTAGAATTCAGGGACAACTTAATCAGCTGAGAGGGTGCTTGGATACGTTTTAGTCCCATGACTAAAAGTAGTGGGACTAAAACTTGCTAGCCTCATCCATGCTTGATCCAAATACTAAAGAGACTAAAATCAAGTTAATGAGCATTTATTATCCTTCAAACCCTCCAATCCAGAACTCGTCTGTGTTAAAGAAAAGGAGTTAAATGAGGAGAGAGGACTAATCCACATTTTAGTAGGGGTACCCCTGACTAAAAAAAATTAGTCTCAAGACTAGTTTTAGCCCCTCTTTAATCAGGGGTGCTTGGAACTTTAGCCTCTTAAAGAGACTATTTTTAGTCACACTAAAATAAGTCCCTTGGATCCAAGCACCCTCTGAGGAATCATGTAAAGGTTCACGGGATCTCACCAACCCCTGCTCCCGTGTGGCTCCAAGGGGCTGCACCGGGGCGCCCAGCCAGCCATCAAGGAGGCTACCTTTGGCCTGCTTTTCCCTCGCCGCCGCCATAGGGGGCCGTCGGGCAAAGCCCACGCGGCGCCAGCGCCGGCGAGGCCTTCTTTTTGGTGCTAAGGCACGAGACGGCATGGTGGCTAAGTGGGTGTGGCACTTGTTTTCGATCAGCGGCTTGGTGGAGCAGCGCCCTGAGCGTGCATGGCTGCATAGCAGTGCAGCAGCATGCGTCGGTGGCAAGTCCTCCCGGACCGGCTGGCAACGGCTTCGGATACCGACAGCACGGCATCAGGTGTGCTTTGTAGAGTCTCCCTGGCGATGGATTGCGGTTTGTCGCATGCTCCGACTAAGCGGTGTGGATCGCGGTGGGGGGGGGGCAACGGCTTCAGGTCCTGGCGGCATGACATCGGGTACGTTCGAAAGGTGTCGTGTTGATCTGACAGTTGTGCCCTCCTGATCTAGCGATGGTGATCTGCCTTCCGGGCTCTAGTTTCGGCCATGACCATCCTTGGGCCGATGGGCCTGGGCAGAGTTCTCTCTGGCGAGGTGCTCCGTTGTTCATGTCCGCGGTGGCGGCGGCGAATTACGGTGGTCACCGAAATGTCTTCATGGGGATTTCTTCCTCTAAATCCGATGGTTGACTTCGGCAGTGAGATGCAAACTATGGACGATGACTTGACGCAGACAAATGGTTGGCCAGCGGCAGCGGCCATCGCATGTAGCTGATGGGATCGCAGATAAGTGGCGGCGACAACACATGACACTAGTGCAGAACAGGCCTTTATCACCGGTTCGTAAGGGCCTTTAGTGCCGGTTCTGCAACCGGCACTATGGAGTGGAGACTAAAGGCCCCCCCCTTTAGTACCGGTTCGGCACGAACCGGCGCTAAAGTGCCACCACGTGGCACGAGCCAGGCCCGGGTGCTGGTAGACCATTAGTACCGGTTGGTAGCACCAACCGGTACTAAATGTTTGGGGGGGTTTTGGTTTTAATTTTTATTTTTCCATTAATTTTGTGTTTTCCATTTAATTCTTTTTTATTTGCTGGTATTTTACGATACTACATATTGTACACGTTAAGCATATATATAAATAGATTTTCTCGTAGAACCGATCATATATATATAATCGAATGTCTCACAACCACCATTAATTATTCACACATACACATGTATATATATACAATTTCTCCTACATGTTGCCTTGGTGCCTTCGGAGCACGATGACAAGTGGTTCATGGGGGCGGTAGCGGGTAATAGTATTCTCCTTTGGGATCTATGACCTGGTCGAGCAAAAATCCCGCTATTTCCTTTTGAAGTGCTCGTATGCGCTCCTCCGATAGGAGCTTGTCCCGCACCTCTTTGAACTGTTAAGAAGGAGATCAATATGCATGTGTATTAGTTGTGTGACTAGATATCGACAATCATGTAAGATTTGTGAATAGTGTTCTGGCAAACGTACCCAGTCCTGTCTATCAGATCTGCTCCTTTCGGACGCCATCATGTGAATGTTCTCGCAAACGTAGTATGCACACACTTCAGTCCCCGACGCCTGCTTCAGGGCCTTTACGACAATAGAATTTAATCAGATAATAATTAATCAAGCATGTTAATTAATTAATGGTATTGAAACAAGAATTAAAGAGATGGTAGCTAGCTAGCTAGTACTACTCCCTCCATTCCAAAATATAGTGCGCCCACGCTTTCCGAGGTCGAACTTTGACCATAAATTTAACGAACGAGACCGAATGCGGCGGGTGAAAAAATTACATAATTAAGAACTTCTTTCGAATACGAATTCACTGATATAATTTTTGCTCCCGCCGCAATCGGTCTTGGTAGTTAAATTTACGGTCAAAGTTGAAGCACGGAGATAGAGGAAGCACTACATTGTGGAATGGAGGGAGTACTAAATTACTTACCTTGGGTCGATACCAACTTAGCTTTTGTCGCCATTTTCCTGGAGTCACCTTGATGAACTTTGCCCAAGCCCTACTCGCCGGCAAAGAAAATTAATAAAGGAGTTATTAAAAATAGTTCATATCAGGAAATGACGAACTAAATAGGCCGAGATATAGTTAATAATGATTGAAATAACCTGTCGACTATCCCCTTCACGATGCTGTAGTCACTATTTTTTTAAGTAGTGAGTCCAGTACTTCAACTTTTCCTTCGTCAACTTTAATGTCTAACAAGATCCAGTGTAAGCTGCATGCGCATACGTTTGCATGTATAAATTAAGCGGGCATGTGCATAACACTAATCAACTATAACCCTAAACCCTATACACTTATTAACATCTAGCTAGTAAGCAAAAACAGAATTTGTAGTACAAAGACAGTGTGACTCACTCGAAGTTCTAAAGAAGTAGTATATCTTCATTGCTATTGAGGCGCTTCAAGAACTCTAGCATGCATTTCTCTACATCTTGTCTACACCATTCCAATTTCCATGTGTATTCATTAACGGTATTTGGATCAATGAACCCAATGCCATAGCGTCCAGATTTTTTCATTTCATACATCTTCATCCTGCATAATACCACAGAAAAGAATATATAGTGAGGATATATAATTACAGGTAATTAATGATCAATCAATGAGCACTAGAGCTAGCTTGAGACTTCAATTACAGAAAGAAATCACTTACAGACAATAGCAACTGACGATAGATTTGTCGAGTGCATCTTGATTGAATAACTGAAATAGTTCTGAATACTTAACGGCCAGAGCTTTCTTATGGAAGTAATGATCTTCCTCGACTTGCACCATGAGGGACTCTCGAGTGGAAATCTTGGTAATTTTCATGTACCAGTCATGCAATTCATACATTCTCATTGGGAGGTTCTTGACCTCCTCGGGCTCGACCAAAGGTTGGCCCCGGACATATTTCCGTTTTATTTCCTCCTCTCTAAGCGGAGACATGGGCTCGATCTCGAGGAGTTGTCCAACAGTGATCTTGAGCATTTCAGCCTGCATTATATGCTCCTCGGTTATTACCACATCGCCCAGCTCGGGAACGTAAACGGTTTGCCCACAATAATATTGGGCGCGCGTACTCTCATGTGTTGTTGGCACAACAAGCGGGGGGGGGGGGGGGGTCGATTGCACCGCCTGTTCTCCCAGCTGGGGAACGGTTTTCCCGCATTTTTTGACAGCTGCTTGTTGGCTCGAGCTCGAGCTCGCTTCTTTCTGTAATCGTGCTCGATGTGCCTTCCTGATTTGGCGCTCATAGTCTGAGTCAACAGGCTTGGGAGCTGGTGGTCTAGCCATACGAATGAAGTGGTCAATCTTTTCCTTAGGCACTTTCTCCCTCGGCGGTGTTGCCGGTTTCGGTCGGAAATGAGCGTCCACTTCGGCCCGCACTATTGCATCGTTTTGCTCCTCGGTCATGTCGTAAGGCCTCTGAGGAAGAGGAGCGAGGCTGCTTGGACCATATTTATATCGCTTGTCTCCGCCTGTACTTTCTGTACTACCTCGACTCGTACCGCTACGCACCATAGCTGCGGCGTGTCTCTTCTGCGATTGCTTAGGCGGCGGAGACGGCTGACGTGGCTTAGTTGGAGCAGGAGGAGTGGCTTGACGCTGTGCCAGACTTGAAGCAGGAGGTGTGGCCTGACACGGTGTCGGACTTGAAGCAGGAGGTGTGGCCTGACGCTGTGCCGGACTTGAAGCAGGAGGTGTGGCCTGACACGGTGTCAGACTTGAAACAGGAGGAGTGGCCTGACGCTGTGCCGGACTTGAAGCAGGAGTCTGCTCACGCGTTCGTGGACTTGGAGGAGCGGGAGTCTGCTGACACGGTGGCGGACTTCGAGGAGGAGTCGGCAGACGCGGTGTCGGTGGACTTCGAAAGATGATGCAATCCTTTTTCCATAGGATGAAACGATGTATGGCCTCTCCTAGTGTTTGCTCGTTGTCACCTCCAGGAATGTCAAGCTCTAGCCCCGAATATGGGCCCACCACCTCATCAACCAAGACACGAGCATAACCCGCTGGAATCGGGGCGCAATGGAAGGTTGCTTCGGGGGTAATTGTAAAAGCAACGGCGTTCGCCACCTTCATGGATATGTTCTTCATTTTGAAGTGTAGCTCACAGTTAGTGTTCTCTATGATGTCATCCACAGGGTATGTATCCAGCAGTGCGTCGCCCAGGGCGGAACCAACGCTGCTTCTCGGCATGGATGGGACGGTGCTATCCAATGCTGGATGATCATCCGCTTGCTGCTGCCGCTGCTGAGACCCCCTTTCCTGGCTAAGTGAGTCGATCTGCTGCTGCTGCTGCTGGAATTTGAGTGCCAAGTCCGCGTGCCTTGCTTCTAGGCCTTGAAGGCGTTCCGCGTCCTGTTTCCTCTGCTCCTCCTCCAGCTTCCTCTTCTTCTCCTCCTCCATCTTCTTTCTTGCACGGGTCCTGTAGTCGTCGTTCCATTCCGAAAAGCCCTCATACCAGGGAATAACGCCCTTACCTCGTGTTCTTCCCGGGTGTTCAGGATTTCCCAGGGCGCGTGTAAGCTCGTCATTCTCTCAGTTGGGCGTGAACACCCCCTTTCGAGCATCTTCTATTGCGTCAAGTAACTTTTGTTCTGCTCCTTTTAGACTTGCCTGTCTTCAGGTCCAACGCCCCCCATGCGCATAGAACCAAGTTCTGCACCAGGGGGGCCAGCTCCTAGTAACCGGAGTGACCCCTGCATCCTCCATCTCTTGCTCAGACTTATCCCACTTAGGCATTGCCACCGCGTAGCCACCTGGACCCAGCCTATGGAACTGCGTCTTTTTTGCGGCATTGGCCTAGTTTTTTTATCGACCGTTCCTTAGATAGTTCTGATTCCTTGAATTTCACGAAAGCGGGCCAGTGTTTTCTTTGCTTCTCCAGTGTTCCCTTGAATTGTGGAGTCTTCCTTTCTGCAGCGAGGTAGTTGGCCCATACAGTTTCCTTGTGGGTGTTGAATGCAATTGCCATCTTCTTAAGAGCAGCGTCCTTGACTTTCTGCACATCTGCATCAGTGAAATAATCTGGTAGGGTGAAATGTTCCATCAGAGATTCCCAAAGCTTTTGTTTTGCTCTGTCGTCGACCCAAGTAACATCTGGGCGTTTAGTTTTTGGCTCTTTCCATTCTTGAATGGAGATCGGGAGTTGGTCCTTCACAAGAACTCCGCACTGATGAACGAACTTGCTCGCAATGTTCTTAGGCGTGAGGGGTTCGCCACTAGCTTTGATGGAATCGATGTTGTACTTTACACCCTCCTTCAACTTTTTGCTCGGGCCGCGCTTTGTCCTGCTGTCTGTAGAAGCAGATTTGCTCAATTCGGAGGGCTGAAAGAAGAAAGATCGATTCGTTAATATATCTTCAAATAAAAAAATGTGATGATCACTAGATGCCTGCTTATATAAATATACCTCGCCGGTAGTCTTTGTTATTTCAAGATCAACATTGTATTCGTCATCATAATCACTGTCTGCGTCATCATAATCATAATCATAGTTCATGACTTCATCAGCTCGGTCGTCGAGATCGAATATCTTATCATCACCCTCCCCGGTATTGTTCAGATATTGGGAGCCGTCATTTGCTTCATTCAGATCATCTAGCCTGTTAGGGCTGCGTATGATCTCGAACAGGGCCTCTTCTCCCTCGCTGCCGGTATTGTCCGCCATAGCTTTTATTTAACTAATACAGAAGAAATATAAAACAATTTAGTATTCAAATTACAATGCATGGATGCAATCAATAACGAAAAACTGAATCATATAGTACATAATATGCATCGTCTCGAATGATATATAATATCGCATACATCGTCTCGAATAATATATAATCTCGAATACATCGTCTCGAATAATATATAATCTCGAATACATCGTCTCAAATAATATATAATCTCGAATACATCACTGGCTAGGTAGCTAATAAAGATCGAATACTATACAACAATCTAGGCCACTCACGGTTCCTAGGGCGCGGGCGGTGGACACCCAAAGACAAGGAACCATCACAGGATGATATCTCCGGTCATCTGCCCAAAGAACCTGCCAGGTATTGGAGAACCTGACGTCCATAGCAGCCATGTAGCGATGGACGTGCTCGTCCTCCTCCCTGACACGACGACGCACCACCTCCGGCGGGGCCAGCTCCCTCTGCACCGAATGTGGCCCACGCGAACGCCACCAAAGGAGATCAGGGTCGACGACGGGACCCGAGGCCGGGTTCCTCACCAAGCGTCGCGCCCCTCCAGGTAGCACCTCCCAGTGCCAGCCCGGCGGAGCCCAATCCCGGACATGGGTCCTCTGAAGCAGGACGTCGTCGTGAACGGGTCGACGGCGAGGATGCGGGCCGGGCATCGTCGACAACAAATACTATATGCCGCAAAAGTAAAGTAACATTTTTAAATGATTGGATTGTGATTTCTTATATGCAAATTCTTAATTTTATAACTAAAAATATAATAAACTAAAAAAACATCGACCATATCTAAAACTAACATTTCTAACATTTCTATAACTAAAATTGTATAACTAATTTTTCTTTAACATTTCTATATAACAAACATTTCTATAACATTAATACAGAAAAAACTAACATTTCTATATATAAGTAACATTTCTATATAACTAACATTTCTATAACATTAATACAGAAAAAACTGAAAAAACTTAAAACTAATAACTAATAACAGAAAAACTAAAAACTAAAAACAGAAAAACTAAAAACTAAAAACAGAACAAGGCGACGGCGACGGCGAGCCAAGGCGACGGCGACGGCGAGCCAAGGCGACGGTGTATGTGTTGTGTGTGTATGGTGTGTGTGTGTGTGTGTGTGTATGTGTTGTGTGTGCAGGCGACGGCGACGGCGAGCCAAGGCGACGGCGCCGGCGGCGCGCGCGGCGGCTTCGATTGGAGGGAGAGGAGAGGGGGACAGAGGCTCACAGCGCGGGCGAGGTCGAGGCGACGGCGACGGCGACGCGGGCCGGTGCGGGGACGGGGACGCGGGCGGGTGCGGGGATGGGGACGGGCCGGCGACGCGAACGGCGCGACGAGGACGGGGCGCCGCGGAGTCGACGGGGACGGCGCGACGGTGAAGGCGACGGCGCGGGACGGGGCGGCAGCGACGGCGCGGGACGGGGCGGCGGCGCTGAAGCAGAGAGAAGTGGGAGGAAACTGACGAAATTTTCATAAGTGTTTCTTATATAGGATGGTCCTTTAGTACCGGTTGGAGCCACCAACCGGTACTAAAGGTCGATTTTGGCCAGGCCAAGCGGCGGGAAGCGCCCACCTTTAGTACCGGGTGGTGGCACCAACCGGTACTAAAGGCCCACCCTTTAGTACCGGTTGGTGCCACCACCCGGTACTAAAGGTGTTGGGGATCGTAGCAGAAATTTAAAATTTTCCACGCATCACCAAGATCAATCTATGGAGTCATCTAGCAACGAGAGAAAGGAGTGCATCTACATACCCTTGTAGATCGCGAGCGGAAGCGTTCAAAAGAACGGGGATGATGGAGTCGTACTCGTCGTGATCCAAATAACCGATGATCCTAGCGCCGAACGGACGGCACCTCCGCGTTCAACACACGTACGGAGCAGCGACGTCTCCTCCTTCTTGATCCAGCAAGGGGGGAGGAGAGGTTGATGGAGATCCAGCAGTACGACGGCGTGGTGGTGGAAGTAGCGGGATTCCGACAGGGCTTCGCCAAGCGCTGCGGGAGGAGGAAGATGTGTCACGGGAGGGAGAGGGAGGCGCCAGGGCTTAGGGTGCGGCTGCCCTCCCTCCCCTCCACTATATATAGGGGTCCTGGGGGGGCGCTGGCCCCCTGGAGATCCCATCTGTGGGGGGGGGGGGGGAGGCCAAGGGGGGGGACTTGCCCCCCAAGCCAAGTGGGCGCCCCCCACCCCCAGGGTTTCCAACCCTAGGCGCAGGGGAGGCCCATGGGGGGCGCACCAGCCCACCAGGGGCTGGTTCCCTTCCCACTTCAGCCCATGGGGCCCTCCGGGATAGGTGGCCCCACCCGGAGGACCCCCGGGACCCTTCCGGTGGTCCCGGTACAATACCGGTGACCCCCGAAACTTTCCCGGTGGCCGAAACTGGACTTCCTATATACAAATCTTTACCTCCGGACCATTCCGGAACTCCTCGTGATGTCCGGGATCTCATCCGGGACTCCGAACAACTTTCGGGTTACCGCATACTAATATCTCTGCAACCCTAGCATCACTGAACCTTAAGTGTGTAGACCCTACGGGTTCGGGAGACATGCAGACATGACCGAGACGACTCTCCGGTCAATAACCAACAGCGGGATCTGAATACCCATGTTTGCTCCCACATGTTCCTTGATGATCTCATCAGATGAACCACGATGTCGAGGATTCAAGTAATCCCGTATACAATTCCCTTTGTCAATCGGTACTTTACTTACCCGAGATTCGATCGTCGGTATCCCAATACCTCGTTCAATCTCGTTACCGGCAAGTCACTTTACTCGTTCCGTAATGCATGATCCCGTGACTAACTACTTAGACACATTGAGCTCATTATGATGATGCAATACCGAGTGGGCCCAGAGATACCTCTCCGTCATACGGAGTGACAAATCCCAGTCTCGATCTGTGCCAACCCAACAGACACTTTCGGAGATACCTGTAGTGCACCTTTATAGCCACCCAGTTACGTTGTGACGTTTGGTACACCCAAAGCATTCCTACGGTATCCGGGAGTTGCACGATCTCATGGTCTAAGGAAATGATACTTGACATTAGAAAAGCTTTAGCAAACGAACTACACGATCTAGTGCTATGCTTAGGATTGGGTCTTGTCCATCACATCATTCTCCCAATGATGTGATCCCGTTATCAATGACATCCAATGTCCATGGTCAGGAAACCGTAACCATCTATTGATCAACGAGCTAGTTAACTAGAGGCTCACTAGGGACATGTTATGGTCTATGTGTTCACACATGTATTACGATTTCCGGATAACACAATTATAGCATGAACAATAGACAATTATCATGAACAAGGAAATATAATAATAACCATTTTATTATTGCCTCTAGGGCATATTTCCAACAGTCTCCCACTTGCACTAGAGTCAATAATCTAGTTACATTGTGATGAATCGTACACCCATAGCGTTCTGGTGTTGATCATGTTTCGCTCGTGGAAGAGGTTTAGTCAACGGATCTGCGACATTCAAATCCGTATGCACTTTACAAATATCTATGTCTCCATTTTGAACATTTTCGCGAATGGAGTTGAAGCGACGCTTGATGTGCCTAGTCTTCTTGTGAAACCTGGGCTCCTTGGCAAGGGCAATAGCTCCAGTGTTGTCACAGAAGAGAGTCATCGGCCCCGATGCATTGGGAATAACTCCTAGGTCGGCAATGAACTCCTTCATCCAGATTGCTTCATGTGCTGCCTCCGAGGCTGCCATGTACTCCGCTTCACATGTAGATCCCGCCACGACGCTTTGCTTGCAACTGCACCAGCTGACTGCCCCACCATTCAAAATATACACGTATCCGGTTTGTGACTTAGAGTCATCCAGATCTGTGTCGAAGCTAGCATCGACGTAACCCTTTACGACGAGCTCTTCGTCACCTCCATAAACGAGAAACATATCCTTAGTCCTTTTCAGGTACTTCAGGATATTCTTGACCGCTGTCCAGTGTTCCATGCCGGGATTACTTTGGTACCTTCCTACCAAACTTACGGCAAGGTTTACATCAGGTCTGGTACACAGCATGGCATACATAATAGACCCTATGGCCGAGGCATAGGGGACGACACTCATCTTTTCTCTATCTTCTGCCGTGGTCGGGCATTGAGCCGTGCTCAATCTCACACCTTGCAATACAGGCAAGAACCCCTTCTTGGACTGATCCATATTGAACTTCTTCAATATCTTGTCAAGGTATGTGCTTTGTGAAAGACCTATGAGGCGTCTCGATCTATCTCTATAGATCTTGATGCCTAATATGTAAGCAGCTTCTCCAAGGTCCTTCATTGAAAAACACTTATTCAAGTAGGCCTTTATACTTTCCAAGAATTCTATATCATTTCCCATCAATAGTATGTCATCCACATATAATATGAGAAATGCTACAGAGCTCCCACTCACTTTCTTGTAAACACAGGCTTCTCCATAAGTCTGCGTAAACCCAAACGCTTTGATCATCTCATCAAAGCGAATGTTCCAACTCCGAGATGCCTGCACCAGCCCATAGATTGAGCGCTGGAGCTTGCATACTTTGTTAGCATTCTTAGGATCGACAAAACCTTCCGGCTGCATCATATACAATTCTTCCTTAAGGAAGCCGTTAAGGAATGCCGTTTTGACGTCCATTTGCCATATTTCATAATCGTAGAATGCGGCAATTGCTAACATGATTCGGACGGACTTCAGCTTCGCTACGGGTGAGAAGGTCTCATCGTAGTCAACACCTTGAACTTGTCGATAACCCTTAGCGACAAGTCGAGCTTTATAGATGGTAACATTTCCATCCGCGTCCGTCTTCTTCTTAAAGATCCATTTATTTTCTATCGCTCGCCGATCATCGGGCAAGTCTGTCAAAGTCCATACTTTGTTTTCATATGTGGATCCTATCTCGGATTGCATGGCTTCAAGCCATTTGTTGGAATCTGGACCCGCCATTGCTTCTTCATAGTTCGAAGGCTCACCGTTGTCCAACAACATGATTTCTAGAACAGGGTTGCCGTACCACTCTGGTGCGGAACATGTCCTTGTGGACCTACGAAGTTCAGTGGCAACTTGATCATGATCGTCATCATTAACTTCCTCTCTAGTCGGTGTAGGCACCACAGAAACATTTTCATGTGTTGTGCTACTTTCTGGTTCGAGAGGGGTCATCTCATCAACTTCCACTTTCGTCCCACTTACTTCTTTCGAGAGAAACTCTTTCTCCAGAAAGGACCCATTCTTGGCAACGAAGATCTTGCCTTCGGATCTGAGGTAGAAGGTATACCCAATGGTTTCCTTAGGGTATCCTATGAAGACGCATTTTTCTGACTTGGGTTCGAGCTTTTCAGGTTGAAGTTTCTTGACATAAGCATCGCATCCCCAAACTTTAAGAAACGACAGCTTAGGTTTCTTTCCAAACCATAATTCATACGGTGTCGTCTCAACGGATTTAGACGGAGCCCTATTTAAAGTGAATGCGGCAGTCTCTAAAGCATAACCCCAGAATGATAGCGGTAGATCGGTAAGAGACATCATAGATCGCACCATATCCAATAGAGTGCGATTACGACGTTCGGACACACCATTACGCTGAGGTGTTCCAGGCGGCGTGAGTTGTGAAACAATTCCACATTTCCTTAAGTGTGTGCCAAATTCGTGACTCAAATATTCCCCTCCACGATCTGATCGTAAGAACTTTATTTTCCTGTCACGTTGATTCTCAACCTCACTCTGAAATTCCTTGAACTTTTCAAAGGTCTCAGACTTGTGTTTCATTAAGTAGACATACCCATATCTACTCAAGTCATCAGTGAGGGTGAGAACATAACGATAGCCACCGCGAGCCTCAACGCTCATTGGACCGCACACATCAGTATGTATGATTTCCAATAAGTTGGTTGCTCGCTCCATTGTTCCGGAGAACGGAGTCTTGGTCATTTTGCCCATGAGGCATGGTTCGCACGTGTCAAATGATTCATAATCAAGAGACTCCAAAAGTCCATCTGCATGGAGTTTCTTCATGCGTTTGACACCAATGTGACCAAGGCGGCAGTGCCACAAGTATGTGGGACTATCATTATCAACCTTACATTTCTTGGCATTCACACTATGAATATGTGTAACATCACGTTCGAGATTCATCAAGAATAAACCATTGACCAGCGGGGCATGACCATAAAACATATCTCTCATATAAATAGAACAACCATTATTCTCGGATTTAAATGAGTAGCCATCTCGCATTAAACGAGATCCAGATACAATGTTCATGCTCAAAGCTGGCACTAAATAACAATTATTGAGGTTTAAAACTAATCCCGTAGGTAAATGTAGAGGTAGCGTGCCGACGGCGATCACATCGACCTTGGAACCATTCCCGACGCGCATCGTCACCTCGTCCTTCGCCAGTCTCCGCTTATTCCGCAGCTCCTGCTTTGAGTTACAAATATGAGCAACCGCACCGGTATCGAATACCCAGGAGCTACTACGAGCGCTGGTTAGGTACACATCAATAACATGTATATCACATATACCTTTGGTATTGCCGGCCTTCTTATCCGCTAAGTACTTGGGGCAGTTCCGCTTCCAGTGACCGTTTCCCTTGCAATAAAAGCACTCAGTCTCAGGCTTAGGTCCATTCTTTGTCTTCTTCCCGGCAACTGGCTTACCGGGCGCGGCAACTCCTTTGCCGTCCTTCTTGAAGTTCTTCTTACCCTTGCCTTTCTTGAACTTAGTGGTTTTATTCACCATCAACACTTGATGTTCCTTCTTGATCTCCACCTCCGCTGATTTCAGCATTGAATATACCTCAGGGATGGTCTTTTCCATCCCCTGCATATTGAAGTTCATCACAAAGCTCTTGTAGCTAGGTGGGAGCGACTGAAGGATTCTGTCAACGACCGCGTCATCCGGGAGATTAACTCCCAGCTGAGACAAGCGGTTGTGCAACCCAGACATTTTGAGTATGTGTTCGCTGACGGAACTATTCTCCTCCATCTTACAACTGTAGAACTTGTCGGAGACTTCATATCTCTCGACCCGGGCATGAGCTTGGAAAACCATTTTCAGCTCTTGGAACATCTCATATGCTCCGTGCTGCTCAAAAC
Organism: Triticum aestivum; assembly: GCF_018294505.1. Lineage (NCBI taxonomy): Eukaryota > Viridiplantae > Streptophyta > Magnoliopsida > Poales > Poaceae > Triticum > Triticum aestivum. The sequence continues at coordinate 489,618,786 of NC_057808.1, forward strand.
GCTTTTGGAGCCCCGGTTCTAAGCTGTAAAGCATGCCGCACTGAACCAGGGAGTAATCATCAACACGTGTTTGCCAGGCGTTCATAACGTCTGGGTGTGCTGGGACGGGTGCTTCACCTAGCGGTGCTTCAAGGACATATGCTTTCTTGGCAGCTATGAGGATGATCCTCAAGTTCCGGACCCAGTCCGTATAGTTGCTACCATCGTCTTTCAGCTTGGTTTTCTCTAGGAACGCGTTGAAGTTGAGGTTGACATTAGCGTGGGCCATTTGATCTACAAGACATATTGTAAAGATTTTAGACTAAGTTCATGATAATTAAGTTCATCTAATCAAATTATTAATGAACTCCCACTCAGACAGACATCCCTCTAGCCATCTAAGTGATACATGATCCGAGTCAACTAGGCCGTGTCCGATCATCACGTGAGACGGACTAGTCATCGTCGGTGAACATCTTCATGTTGATCGTATCTGCTATACGACTCATGTTCGACCTTTCGGTCTCTTGTGTTCCGAGGCCATGTCTGTACATGCTAGGCTCGTCAAGTCAACCTAAGTGTATTGCGTGTGTAAATCTGGCTTACACCCGTTGTATGCGAACTTTCGCAACGGCGCACAGTTAGGGGGAACACTTTCTTGAAATTATTATAAGGTATCATATTATTTACTACCATCGTACTAGGCAAATAATAAGCAAAACATGATAAACATCACATGCAATCAAATAGTGACATGATATGGCCAGTATCATATTGCTCCTTTGATCTCCATCTTCGGGGCGCCATGATCATCTTCGTCACCGGCATGACACCATGATCTCCATCATCGTGTCTTCATGAAGTTGTCAGGCTAACGATTACTTCTACTTCTATGGCTAACGTGTTTAGCAATCAAGTAAAGTAATTTACATGGCGTTATTCAATGACACGCAGGTCATATAAAAAATAAAGACAACTCCTATGGCTCCTGCCGGTTGTCATACTCATCGACATGCAAGTCGTGATTCCTATTACAAGAACATGATCAATCTCATACATCACATATATTCATTCATCACATCTTCTGGCCATATCACATCACAAGGCATATGCTGCAAAAACAAGTTAGACGTCCTCTAATTGTTGTTGCATGTTTTTACGTGGCTTCTGTAGGTTTCTAGCAAGAACGTTTCTTACCTACGTAAAACCACAACGTGATATGCCAATTTCTATTTACCCTTCATAAGGACCCTTTTCATCGAATCAAATCTGACTAAAGTGGGAGAGACAGACACCCGCTAGCCACCTTATGCAACTAGTGCATGTCAGTCGGTGGAACCTGTCTCACGTAAGCGTACGTGTAAGGTCGGTCCGGGCCGCTTCATCCCACGAAGCCGCCGAATCAAGATAAGACTAGTAGCGGCAAGTAAATTGACATGATCTACGCCCACAACAATCTTGTGTTCTACTCGTGCATAGTAACTACGCATAGACCTAGCTCATGATGCCACTGTTGGGGATCGTAGTTGAAATTTAAAATTTTCTACGCATCACCAAGATCAATCTATGGAGTCATCTAGCAACGAGAGAAAGGAGTGCATCTACATACCATTGTAGATCGTGAGCGGAAGCGTTCAAAAGAATGGGGATGATGGAGTCGTACTCGTCGTGATCCAAATCACCGATGATCCTAGCGCCGAACGGACGGCACCTCCGCGTTCAACACACGTACGGAGCAGCGACGTCTCCTCCTTCTTGATCCAGCAAGGGGGAAGGAGAGGTTGATGGAGATCCAGCAGCACGACGGCGTGGTGGTGGAAGTAGCGGGATTCCGCAGGGCTTCGCCAAGCCTGCGGGAGGAGGAGATGTGTCACGGGAGGGAGAGGGAGGCGCCAGGGCTTAGGGTGCGGCTGCCCTCCCTCCCCCCACTATATATAGGGGTCCTGGGGGGCGCGGCCCCCTGGAGATCCCATCTGAGGGGGGGCGGCGGCCAAGGGGGGGGACTTGCCCCCCAAGCCAAGTGGGGCGCCCCCCACCCCAGGGTTTCCAACCCTAGGCGCAGGGGAGGCCCATGGGGGGCGCACCAGCCCACCAGGGGCTGGTTCCCTTCCCACTTCAGCCCATGGGGCCCTCCGGGATAGGTGGCCCCACCCGGTGGACCCCCGGGACCCTTCCGGTGGTCCCGGTACAATACCGGTGACCCCCGAAACTTTCCCGGTGGCCGAAACTGGACTTCCTATATACAAATCTTTACCTCCGGACCATTCCGGAACTCCTCGTGATGTCCGGGATCTCATCCGGGACTCCGAACAACTTTCGGGTTACCGCATACTAATATCTCTACAACCCTAGCGTCACCGAACCTTAAGTGTGTAGACCCTACGGGTTCGGGAGACATGCAGACATGACCGAGACGACTCTCCGGTCAATAACCAACAGCGGGATCTGGATACCCATGTTGGCTCCCACATGTTCCTCGATGATCTCATCGGATGAACCACGATGTCGAGGATTCAAGTAATCCCGTATACAATTCCCTTTGTCAATCGGTACTTTACTTACCCGAGATTCGATCGTCGGTATCCCAATACCTCGTTCAATCTCGTTACCGGTAAGTCACTTTACTCGTTCCGTAATGCATGATCCCGTGACTAACTACTTAGTCACATTGAGCTCATTATGATGATGCAATACCGAGTGGGCCCAGAGATACCTCTCCGTCATACGGAGTGACAAATCCCAGTCTCGATCTGTGCCAACCCAACAGACACTTTCGGAGATACCTGTAGTGCACCTTTATAGCCACCCAGTTACGTTGTGACGTTTGGTACACCCAAAGCATTCCTACGGTATCCGGGAGTTGCACGATCTCATGGTCTAAGGAAATGATACTTGACATTAGAAAAGCTTTAGCAAACGAACTACACGATCTAGTGCTATGCTTAGGATTGGGTCTTGTCCATCACATCATTCTCCCAATGATGTGATCCCGTTATCAATGACATCCAATGTCCATGGTCAGGAAACCGTAACCATCTATTGATCAACGAGCTAGTTAACTAGAGGCTCACTAGGGACATGTTATGGTCTATGTGTTCACACATGTATTACGATTTCCGGATAACACAATTATAGCATGAACAATAGACAATTATCATGAACAAGAAAATATAATAATAACCATTTTATTATTGCCTCTAGGGCATATTTCCAACAAAAGGGTGTGCGCTGCCAGGCGAGGGGCGCAGAAGTTTAGTCCCACCTCGCTAGTTGAGGAGCGCCAGGACCAGTTTATAAGCCCCGACGCGGGCACTGCATTGAGCTCCTCTCAATAGCAGGCCTTCTGGGCCTACCTCTCCTACTCTGCCTGTGGGCCTACTGGGCTTGCGGGCCTGCATGCTGGCCCAACTACAGGTTGGGTTTCTAGTCGTATGCAGACCGCTCTGGCCCAGTAGGTGGGCTTTTTTATTTTCTTATTTTTTTGCTTTATTTATTTTTGGTTTATTTATTTTTTGAGTTGTTTTTTGCTGTATTTAGAGTTTCTTTGGGAATATTTTTGCTTTAGGTACAAAAAATTACAAACTTTCTGTTAGTGCGGGTAGTTTACAAATTTGAATAGTTTACATTTTGAATTATTTGAAATTTGTGTGAATCACTAGTTTGTGAATAACTTAACTTTGAAAATAGATTTTCAGTGATTCTTTTTTCTTATGTTTAATATTAGTGTGTTTTATCATTATATTCAACTTGGTAATGCCTAGGTTATTTAAAAAATGAAATCCCTTTGTAACGAATGAGTTTTCGTCCGAAACCCTGATACTTCGAAAGAGATTGTCCATTTCATGCACGAAGTGCATCCAGTTTTTGCGGTAACCCTCTCTACTTTTTTGCACATGCTATGTGGGTGAAATTATGATACCATGCCAACTTTCAACCTTTTCTGAGTTCATTTGAAAAGCTTTTCAATTTCAGGGTCATTTAGCTGAAAAAAATCAGTAAATGCATGAAAGAATTTGTTTGCACATAAAATTTCTTCGCGTTTCAAATGCCAAAACACATAACTACCCTAACTATTACAAAGATTTCCTCCTGGGTGTGAAACACAGAAGAAAGTGATGATAGTGAAGCCGATCACATCCCAGATCTTTGGGTGTGAAACTTTTTCTTCGCGTATGTCCCTTTGCGTCGTAGCCATGGAAAATCTTCATCATTTCACTGGATGCTCGGGTCAATATTCACTGTGAATGGAGCAATTTCATCAAACTTTTCATAATCTTCTGACATGTCTGTCTTGTCATCCACTCCCACGATGTTTATCTTCCCAGAAAGAACTATGTGGCGCTTTGGCTCATCGTATGATGCATTCGCTTCCTTATCTTTTCTTTTTCTCGGCTTGGTAGACATATCCTTCATATAGAAAACCTGTGCCACATCATTAGCTAGGACGAATGGTACGTCTGTATACGCAAGATTGTTGAGATCCACTGTTGTCATTCCATACTGCGGGTCTTCCGTTACCCCATATCGTGTCATATTGACCCATTTGCACCAAAACAAAGGGACCTTCAAATTACGTCCATAGTCAAGTTCCCATATCTCCTCTATGTAACCATAATATGTTTCCTTTCCCGTCTTGGTTGTTGCATCAAAGCGGACACCACTGTTTTTGTTGGTGCTCTTCTTATCTTGGGCGATCGTGTAAAATGTATTACCATTTATCTCATACCCTTTGAAAGTCATTATATTCGAAGATGGTAACTGGGACAGCGAGTACAGGTCATCTTCAATAGAGGCGTCATTCATGGTACGTGTCTGCAACCAGCCGGCGAAACTCCTGGTTTGTTCACGCGTAATCCAGTCATCAGACCGCTCCGGGTGTTTGGAGCGTAGAAAATTCTTGTGTTCGTCCATATACGGAGCCACCAAGGCGGAATTCTGTATAACTGTGTAGTGTGCTTCAGTGAGAGAATGTCCGTCCATACATATTTTTGGATTCCCTCCTAGCGTGCCTTTTCCATCCAGTCTGCCCTTATGCCGCGATTTAGGAACACCAATCGGCTTAAGGTCAGGAATAAAGTCAATACAAAACTCAATGACCTCCTCATTTTCATGGCCCTTGGAGATGCTTCCTTCTGGCCTAGCACGGTTATGAACATATTTCTTTAAGACTCCCATGAACCTCTCGAAGGGGAACATATTGTGTAGAAATACAGGACCCAAAACGCTAATCTCTTCGCATAGGTGAACTAGGACGTGCGTCATGATGTTGAAGAAGGATGGTGGGAACACCAACTCGAAACTGACAAGACATTGCACCAAATCATTCTCTAACCTTGGTATGATTTCTGGATCGATTACCTTCTGAGAGATTGCATTGAGGGATGCACATAGCTTCACAATGGCTAATCGAACGTTATCCGGTAGAAGCCCCCTCAATGCAACCGGAAGCAGTTGCGTCATAATCACGTGGCAGTCATGAGACTTTAGGTTCTGTAACTTTTTCTCTGCCATGTTTATTATTCCCTTTATATTCGACGAGAAGCCAGACGGTACCTTAATACTGAGCAGGCATTCAAAGAAGATTTCCTTCTCTTCTTTGGTAAGAGCGTAGCTGGCATGACCCTGATGTATGCCGTCTTTTCCATGCATACGTTGCTGGTCCTCCCGTGCCTCAGGTGTATCTTTTGTCTTCCCATACACGCCCAAGAAGCCAAGCAGGGTCACGCAAAGATTCTTCGTCACGTGCATCACGTCGATTGCAGAGCGGACCTCTAGATCTTTCCAATAGGGCAGGTCCCAAAATATAGATTTCTTCTTCCACATGGGTGCGTGTCCGTCAGCGTCATTCGGAGCAGGTTGTCCACCAGGACCCTTTCCAAAGACTACCTTCAAATCCTTGACCAGATCATGTACATCAGTATCAGTACGGTGGCGAGGCTTCGTCCGGTGATCCGCCTCACCTTTGAAATGCTTGCCTTTCTTTCTTACGGGATGCCTGCTCGGAAGAAATCGACGATGTCCCAGGTACACATTCTTCCTACAATTGTCCAAATATATACTGTCGGTATCATCCAAACAGTGCGTGCATGCGCAGTATCCCTTCTTTGTCTGTCGTGAAAGGTTACTGAGAGCAGGCCAATCATTGATGGTCACGAACAGCAAGGCCTTTAGGTCAAATTCTTCCCCCATGTGCTCATCCCACGCACGTACACCTGTTCCATTCCATAGCTGTAAGAGTTCTTCAACTAATGGCCTTAGGTACACATCAATGTCGTTGCCGGATTGCTTAGGGCCTTGGATGAGCACTGGCATCATAATGAACTTTCGCTTCATGCACAACCAAGGAGGAAGGTTATACAAACATAGAGTCACAGGCCAGGTGCTATGGTTGCTGCTCTGCTCCCCAAAAGGATTAATGCCATCTGCTCTTAGACCAAACCATACGTTCATTGTGTCATCTGCAAACTCCTTCCCATACTTTCTCTCAATTTTTCTCCACTGCGACCCGTCAGCGGGTACTCTCAACTTTCCGTCTTTCTTACGGTTTTCTCTGTGCCATCGCATCGCCTTGGCATGCTCTTTGTTTTGGAACAAACGTTTCAACCCTGGTATTATAGGAGCATACCACATCACCTTGGCAGGAATCTTCTTCCTGGGGCGCTCGCCCTCGACATCACCAGGGTCATCGCGCCTGATCTTATAGCGCAATGCACCGCATACCGGGCAAGCGTTCAAATCCTCGTACTCACCGCGGTAGAGGATGCAGTCATTAGGGCATGCATGTATCTTCTGCACCTCTAACCCAAGAGGGCAGACAGCCTTCTTTGCTTCGTACGTACTCTCGGGCAATTCGTTGTCCTTTGGAAGCATATTCTTTATCATTACCAGCAACTTTCCAAATCCCTTGTCAGATACACCATTCTCTGCCTTCCATAGCAGCAATTCCAGTGTGGTGCCCAACTTTTTCTTGTCAGCTTCGCAATTCGGGTACAACAATTTCTTGTGATCCTCTAACATGCGCTGCAACTTCTTCTTCTCCAAATCACTTGCGCAGTTTCTCTTTGCATCGGCCATGGCCCGACCTAGATCATCAGCGGGCTCATCGGATGCCTCTTCTTCAGCTTCTTCCCGCATTGCCGGCTCAGCTTCTTCCCCCATTGTTGTATCATCGTATTCAGGGAACCCATGGCCAGGATAGTTGTCGTCGTCCTCTTCTTCTTCATTGTCTTCCATCATAACCCCACTTTCTCCGTGCTTGGTCCAAACATTATAGTGGGGCATGAAACCGGACTTCAACAGGTGGACGTGAATGGTTCTTGACGTAGAGTAATTGTGATCATTCTTACAGACTAAACATGGACAAAGCATAAAACCATCCACCGCTTGTTTGCCTCAGCCGCAAGTAGAAAAGTTTGCACGCCATTAATGAACTCGGGAGAGCATCGGTCATCGTACATCCATTGTCGGCTCATCTTCATTACACAACACCGAATAGACCAAATTAATACAAGTTCATACATAAAGTTCATACAAGACTTAAATGCAACAAACAAATAACTCTCTAACTAAAGAATTTAAATGCAACAACAAATGCGTTCAAGATCGCAACTAAGGTAACAATTGATCCAACAACATAATGATACCAAGCCTCACTATCAATGGCATATTTTCTAATCTTTCTAATCTCCAAGCGCATTTTCTCCATCTTGATCTTGTGATCATCGACGACATCGGCAACATGCAACTCCAATTCCATCTTCTCCCCCTCAATTCTTTTCAATTTTTCTTTCAATTACTCGTTTTCTCTTTCAACTAAATTTAACCTCTCGACAATAGGGTCGGTTGGAATTTCCGGTTCACAAACCTCCTAGACAAAAATATCTATGTCAACTTGATGGGCATAATTTGTCATAAACACGAAATGCAACAACTAGTTTTAAAAGAGAATATACCACATCCGAATCATAACAAGGACGAGGGCCGACGGGGACGGATATCAAAACCATGGCACTATGTATAACAAACAACGTACGGGTAAGATAATTATACGAGTAACTATATATCCAAATCACACAAACATCAATTTGGTAATGTAAAACATTCATGAACAAGAGGCTCACCACAAAGTGGTGCCGGCGACGGAACGGTGCGGGCGATCGACTGTGGTTACGACGGAGATTTAGAAGGCACTAAGTAAACCACACCTACATATGCAAACTAAGTGTTAGTTTTGACCACAAATTGCATATAAATCAAATACTAGCACATATATTTTCTACCTAATTACTAAACTCATAAATTAATCACTATACAAAGCATTGTAAGAGCTAATCTAGCAATGAGAGATGAAAGGACAAAGTTGCTAACCTTTGTGATCATTTGAGTGGATGGGGGCCTTCAAATCTTGACAAATTTTGGGCAAAATGTGTGATGAGCTCGAGAGGAAGAGGGGAAGAACAGAGTGGAGAGGAAAAAGGGGAAGAACAGAGCGAGCTCGGGTGGACGAAGGGCTTATGTTGGACGACCTTTAGGACCGGTTCGTGCCATGAATTGGTACTAAAGGTGCTGGAGGGGCCCCGGACTGACAACATCCTGCCACCACTCACTTTAGTACCGGTCCGTGGCACGAACCGGTGCTAAAGGTCGGCCACGAACCGGTACTAATGAAAGCGGCTGGCTAGCCGTTGGAACCGGCACTAATGCACACATTAGTGCCGGCTCAAAAGCAAACCGGCACTAATGTGCTTGACATTTGACCCTTTTTCTACTAGTGTGAGTGGCATCCATGATGTTGCTACTCCAGTACTTGGTCTCGAGCTCTGGGGTGAAAGCCTAGATCATACCCGAGTTGGTTATGCTTGGCAATGGCAATGTTTTTACATTGTTACCTTGTTGAAGGCATTGCTCGGATATGCTCGGACTGGTTTTTCAAGGTGAAAATCTAGATTCTGAATGAATCTGGTGACGACGGCGCTTGAGCGTCGCTCACTTCCTAAAGGCGTTGCTGTAGAACAACCTTGTCGTCCATGTGGTGTCATAAAATGGTTGCCGATCGTGGATCTCATCCTTTGTTTTTTTTCTCTCGCCTACAGATAGTTTTGGTGTTGTATGACTTTGCTATTTCATGGCGTGTTTTTGCGTGCTTGTGTGCATCCTACCTATGCAGGGGTTGGATGTGTGCTTATTGTCCTTTGTATCCTCTTAATACTCCATTTTGAGCCAATAAAATCAACCCTTTATCGAAAAGAAAAAAAATGTAAAGGTTCACTGGTGTTTGGAATTAATAGTCTTGATCTCCTGGATAATTGGAACACAGGTAATAATCAACCCTTTGTCCGTAGGAAGCTCAAGGAGGGGCTTCAATGGATCATTCTTCACGACAAGAAAAAGAAGTGCAATGATTTTTGTTATTGGGTAAAATCTTTCAGATAACGGCTCACTTGTCGCATTTCTTTATCTTGTTTGCTTAGTTTATTGTTCTTTTAGGCCATATATTTTTGCTAACCTAGTTATTTCTTTCTATAAAACTTTTGAAAAGTTATAAAAGTACATTATAGGAATAAATTCCTACATGTTTATCAAAAAGATTACATTTGTTTCTTGCAATACCTGATGTTAAAAGCATGTCACGCTTACTCTCGAAGAATGTTATAGCTTATGATTGAAGGTGATCCGACAATATGAATACCAAGCACGAAAAATCATACTTATGCTCTACTAGCTCAGGCTAATTTGGTAAAAAAAAAAATGCACCCACACCGCTCTAGTTGAGGCGACACGGGTGGGTATCCCAACCCAGTGGGCTGCCAACCCTCTTCGACGTTCCTCCACCATGCTGCCTCAGCCGCGGCGCTGTCGTGGCGGCGGTGAGACTCCCTCCCTTGCTCCTTGTGTCGTTGTGGCTTTCACATTGGCATGGTTCCCCTATCTGGCGGCACAGCAGCCAGGTTGCGAGGCAAGCGGCATGACTCTTTGCTCATGGCTGGCGACCTGTGCCCGACGACGTGTGGGTGGACGGTGGTGGTGTCCTAGATTTGCCCCAGAAGCGTCCAAGGCGGGTAGCAGAGGGTTAGATGTTGGCAAGTCCAGATCTGTGTTGCGGGCCTTACGGTGGGCCTGTCATGGCGTTATCGTCAGTTGTGTGTGGCTGCAGCTGGTGGAAGACTTGGTGGTCAGCCGGCTTCGAGGCAAGGGAGAGTGCGCGTCAATACAAAGCGATCGTTTGATCAGGCGTGATGGATGATGTCTATGATGCTATCGGTTGGTGTCAATCATCCGGTTGTGTTATTGTGTGTGTCAAAATCTGCCTTGTTAAAAAATGACAAATCTCTGCCTTGTTAAAAAAGATGATATGTTAGCTTATTGTAATACATTGTTGTCATTTGCCCATGAAGCCAGCAACAATGAAGTTCCTTCCTTTTAATGGAAGGGCAATACCCATGTTCCATCCTCCAGAAAATTAACAACTTAAAAATTTTGCAGCTACTTCATTGTTTAAACCACTAGCTAAATTACCGCTTCCTGTGCAGAAATATTCAGCATTTAATTAAGCACAATCAAACTGAGTGGAATTTTCCCAGTAAGAAAAACTCCTCCCGGGCCGCTCGCGCGAGAGCGGTTCCGGAGGCCCCCCCCCCCGATCCATGCTCACCGACCGCTGCCGCCGCCGGCGCCGGCGGTGGCGGCCACGCCTGGCCGTCGAAGGCGGCGGGCGGGGTCAGCGTGCCCTGACGGGCTCCCTTCGCGTAGGGGGGTCGTCTCCAGGGCAGCTCGGGTGGCGTTCAGGCAGCGGGGCGGCGGCGCTCGCCGCCGCGCTGCAGGGAGGCGCGGAGGAGGCAGAGGCGGGCGCGCGTGCGGCTGCACAGGCCGGAGGAGACGGCGTGGCCATGGCCCTGGAGTGGGCGGCGCTGGATCTCGCAGTGGCCGGCTGCCTAGGAGCTACAGGTGCGCGGCAGACCTCCCAGCCAGTGGTGCTAGCGCCCGGGCCTGATCTGGGGCCAGCCTTCGCTCGATCTGAGGTTGGTCCACTCGTTCCGATCGCCGGAAGCCTGTCGGCGGTGTGGGGGATGCTGGCTAGGCATGAATAAGTGTGGTTTGGCCTTGCTCATTCTTCAAGCTTCAAGTCCTCGATCACCTTGATGCGGACCTCCTCGATCAAGATGCCGACGAGTTCCGGTCTTCCTCTTAGTGATTCCGCTGATTGGCGCATGGCGCCACTGGATATCTAGATCGGAATTGATCCGGTCGTGCACTCCCTTATCTTCGACCAGTGAGCCTTCGTGAGGGTGTGGCGCGAAGCTTCACTTTATTGACGGGGCCATGGGACATGTCTAAATATAGATTTCCATCGCACTGACAGAGGTGGAGAAAGTCATGGTGGCTGCGATAGGAGGTTTGCAATGGTGTAGAGGTGCTTTGGTGCCAATGCTGAATGGCGGCACAGGTTCTTCCTGTGTGTCAGGTGTTGATGACTTGCTGCAGCGATCTTGGCAAGAGGGGGCGGCAGCACAAGGGAACTGCATTGAGCCGCGATTTCCAGGGTGAAAGCCCAAGGTCTGGCCTTCATTGGTTGTGCCTGGCAATGGCCTTGCAGAAGGCATTGTTTTGTGAAATTGGAATTTCTCGTGAGTGAAAATTCAAGATCATCGATCGGACTGTTAGAGATATATTTGGTAGTAGAGATTGCCCGGGATTAGATAGAGTTATTTCCATCTTATCTCTAGGAGGTGTCTTGCCCTCCAAGTCTTGTACTCAATATATACTCGCCCTCGAGTCTCAATAATACATTCATCATATTCCGCAACAATCCCTCTCTCTCCCTTCCAACATGGTATCAGAGCAAGTCGATCCTAAACCCTAGCCGCCGCCGCTTCCGCACCTGCGCGCCTCCCCCGGGGCGATCGACCTCGACCGCCTCCGGGGGCCGCGCCGCCCGTACCTAGGGTTCGTCCGCCGGCCGTGTTGGCCGGCTGCCCTAGAGTCTTTTTCCCGAGCCCTTGCTTCGGATTTTTTCGCTCTCTCGTCGGTCGTTTTTTGATCGGCGTTTTTCTTTTTGGTTTTCCGATCTATTCTTGATCGGTTTGCGTCGCCCGCCGCCGCCGTCGATCCCCGTGCGCCTCTACTCCGACCCCTGCGCGACCAGCCGGCCTCTCCTCCGACCCGGCGGCCACGCGCGCCGAGGCGGCCCGTTCGGGCCAGCCGCCGTCCGCGCGTCGGTCCGTCCGTCGCCCTGCGCCGGTTGTCACCGCCCTGTTCCGACCGGGATACCTGCATCGCCGCGACCCGGCGGCCTCGCGCCATGCGTCGGCCAATCATAGCCGACGCTCGCGCGCCGGCCCGCCCATCGATCCATGTCACCCGCCTCCGCCGCGTCTGCACGGCGCCTCAGCGGTCTACCTCGCCGGCCTCGTCCTCGGCTGCATCAGGCTCGTCGGCCGCCTCAACTCGGGCGTCGCTGCTCTGTTGGTCGCTCGGGCCTCGCTGCCCGGGCGTCGGCGCTGCTTTGGCAGCCCGGGTGCCGGTGCAGACATCCCCCGCCGTCCGTCGTCGCCGGGCTCATCCCGGACTCCGCCGCCACCACTCCTCCACCGAGCGGTGTCCCTGACGTCGCGCGCGATCGGCTTGATCATCCGCTCGCCACCGCGATCCGCCTCATCTACGCCGCGCGACCGACCTGGTCCGTCGGTTACGCGCGACTCCGCAGGTCCCGTGAAGATCGCCCCCGAGTTCAGCGCGCCTCTCCACCGATCGAGCATCGGGCTGCCGCTGCGTCGCCCCGTCGGGCCGCAGCGCCGCCGCCCCGTGGTTCTCCTCGCGGCTGCACCGACTCGTGCGTCGCCGCTGCATCGCCCCTTCGGGCCGTAGTGTCGCGATACGCGGTCCCCGCCGCCGTCCCGAGGCCGTCCCCACGGTTGCACCGACTCGCGAACCGTCGTTGTGTCGCCCCTTCGGGCCGCAGCGTCGCCGCCCGCGGTCCCCGCCGCCGCCCCGAGGTCTTCCCGTCGTCGCCCCGCCCCGCCTGTCGCCGCTGCGTCGCCCCTTCCAGCCGCAGCGTCGCGGCCCGCAGTCCCCGCCGCCGTCACCGTGCGTCGACCTCTCGTGGTATGCGCCGCGCCGTCTCCCTTGGCGCGGGAACGCCACCGTCCGCGCCGGTCTTCGTCACGCTGTCAGGGTTCTTTGCCTACTTCGAGCACCGCCGCCGCACTCTTAACCTAGCCGCCGGCGATGCCGTCAGGCTGCCGCCGCCGCTCTTCTTTGGCCGCTGCCGCCGCTACCTCCGTAGCCGCCGCCGCCGCCCGTCCACCCCCTTCGTCTTCGTCCAGCACCAGCTCGCCGCCAGTGTCGCCGTCATCTACCCCGACCGCTTCATCTACTAAGACAACCGCGGGCGACATTGGCCCCGCGCCGATGGACGCCGCAATCGTCGTCGAGTTCTTCTCTGCTGGCCCCTCCGACTTCTTCGACATGGCGTACAGCTCGTGCAGGTCCCTCATCTACGCATGCCCGGTGCTGGCAACACCGATGCGTGCCTTCATCCACGACGTGTCCCCGGGCCCGGCAAGCCTGGTGCGGCGCATCGTCAACTTCGTCTTCGTCCGTCTACGCATGACCGGTGCTGGCACCACCGACGCGTGCCTTCGTCTATGATGTGTCCCCGGGGTTGGCAACCCTGGCGCGACGCGTCTTCAACACCATTCTCCTTCCTGGCGCACCACTTCTTCGACACCACTGTGCCCATGACTAACTCGGTGCCTCCTTGCGCCCGCGGCTCCACGGCGGCTCCCTCGACACCGGCTACCCCGACTCGACATCGACCACGGCGTTCTTCGCACGGCTACCTCGACCACGGCTACACCATCCTACGCTCTCGGCTACATCGACATCGGCACAAAGGGTTATCATCCGCTTGAGCAACTCGTCGGCTTCCTCTACAGTCAACGTGTCCGCGATGCGACACCGTCCATGACGCTCCCGCTAGGACTGCGGGGGGATGTCAGTCCGTCGGCTGCTATTCTCTCCAGTCTGACCGTCCTCGACGCTCCTGTTGTTCGCAACGTTACCGCTACGACTGCGGGGGGATGTTAGAGATATGTTTGGTAGTAGAGATTGCCCGGGATTAGATAGAGTTATTTCCATCTTATCTCTAGGAGGTGTCTTGCCCTCCAAGTCTTGTACTCAATATATACTCGCCCTCGAGGCTCAATAATACATTCATCATATTCCGCAACAATCCCTCTCTCTCCCTTCCAACACGGACGACGACAATGCCGATGCATTGTTTCCTTCTTGAAGGCATCGTTTTTGGAGAATCCCTTTTTGCAGTTCAGGTGTTGTCTTCGGTGGTGGTTAGAGTGTTGTTGTTGTGAGTTTTCATCACTGTGTCGGGGTCTTTTTTTCATTTCTCTCTTGTTTTTTTTTTGGCTGTGTGCATCCTTGATATCTTTGGACATCTTGTTGGTGCAGAGGCCGGGTGTAATTGGTATCTTCGCGATATTAATATATTCCCTTTGTCGAAAAAAGGTACATGTGTTGGATGATACTTTGTTTGTGCCAATGCCATAAAAGTATGTAGTTAGAAATTAGAAGGAGAAAAGAGCAGCACCACTGTCGTGTGGGATTCCTACTGCTTACTCTGCAAAGTTTCCAGTGCAACTGGAGTGTTCCTGCACCCTTGAAAGGCTCATTATTGTCCAACCCTATCGATGCTATCGTACACATAATTTACTGATTAGTACTGAAGTAATTAGTATTGCCTGTTTTTGCCAGGGCACCCTGCATGCATGATGCTCTCTCTCTACATATATAAACACATGCACAACTCTGTTTCACTCTGTTCTCAACTTCAACTTGATTCTATTAATTCTATCAAGACTATATGTAGCTAGGCTGCACTCACAGAATAACCTATGGTCAAAGTTGTTAACAAACAACTGAACATGCATTGCCAGTGTTTAGGCTTTGTGAATGGAAGGCATCAGGGAGAAAATTTCTAGCCGATGGAATGTGAGTGGCCGGTATGCAGAAGATGATAGCGCCAGGTTGTTTGATAAGGCAATGCCTAGGCATACACTGCTATGCGTGTTGATTTCTGCTTGGAGATGGCCTAGGAAAGAAACAAAAACTACTCGTAAACATTATTTACACAGTTATGTAATACGACCGGAACCCTCTTGGACCCCGCCACGGAGTGGGTGGATACTTGTAGACGGATAAGGAGAGCACTCATAGACATTCCAACATTACAGAACGAGGAGCACCTTTTGGACACTAAAACTGCACCTAAATCGAGCCCTCTCAGGCCACTAGTAATTTCAGCCTTCAGATACTGTATTTGGAGATTTCCTGCCGTTGATCAATTTTTGGTCACGAACTGGGCCAATCGTCATTACCTTATTGAAGGTGTTGTCTACTTGTTGTGGTGCTGGTCGTAGTTGGCTGGTCTAGGCAACCAGAATGAAAATTCTTGTCTGGACCGTCTTTGACCGAATGGAGCAATGATGGTGTGAGGACGTTTATCTCTTCTTAAAGATGTTTCTATTGAACAAGTCAACTTAGTCATATGAATTTATTTCACATCTTGTATAATTTCGACGCTAGTTGCATTTTTTATGTATTCTAATTAATACTAATAAAAATGAATATGTACTTCACAATGATGCGGAGGGTGGTGGTTTCACCCTTAAAAGAAACACGAGAGGTGTGAGAGGTTGTGGTCTGTATTAGACTCTTCGTTTGGCTTGTGATTCAGGATCGATGTTGGATGGTAGCCTGCCTCTCTCGCCATGACCTGCCACCCGCCGCGAACTGTGTGTGGTCCGATCAGGCTCCCGAAACTCGATTTTTTGTCCAAAAGGACCCCCTGCCGAGATGAATTGACAAAAAGGACTACCTGTGGATCAATTTGACAGAAAAGACCCCCTCAGCGGTGGCGGCAGCCGCGACGGGCGACACGTGGCACCTGCCGCCACGCCAGGAGGCGGCGGGCCCTGCCGCCACCGCAGGAGGCGGCCATCCAGCCGAACGGGAATCCCAACTACTCACCGCGCCGTGACGGAACGGGCCGGGCCAGGTGGGCCCCGCCGCCACCGTGGGAGGCGGCCGCCCCTGGCGCTGTCCCTGGCTGGCCGACAGCTGCTGCTGCGCGTGGGCCGAGGCACGGGCCCTGCCGCCACTGCTGCTGGCGGCATCTTTCCTGCACGTGCGACAGCTGACGGCGCTGATTCCGACGCAGACAACCCTCATTCCCACGCGCGGGAATCTGTGAACTTTGACCCTTAGTGTCGACACTCAGCGGTGCTCTGCACTGGTTGCTTTGGCGATGCTGCTGCCCGGGAATCACTCCGGTTTTTCCTTCTTTTGCCTCAGCGGATATGACAGCACCGCGGGAATCACTCACACGCTGTGGGAACCTGTTGTGCCGACACTACAGGGATGCTCTTCCTTTTATATAGTATGCGTATGCTCCATGCGCAAGCACACTCTAGCCTCCTCTTCTACTCTCTGCATGCAAGAACAGAGAGAAAGCAAAACTGACTAGACAATAGGATAGTTCCATGGGACGAACTCACCGGTAGTGACACCATAATGAATGAGTTGGCTCACCAATTACGTAGGTCTGGGTGGCCTGAAAGGACCTATGAGGAGGTACGTAAAGAACTTCTTAGGTTGCATGCAAGGTGGAAGAAGGTAGTGGAGCCGGAGAGTGAAACTTTCAGAAGGACTGCAGAAAAGCATCCATTTTTATGGACTGAGGAGAGCGAGGACGAAGATGATATCTTCATGCCGCCGTTTCCGGGTTCTTCATCGTCAAAGGGCAAGAGTTCTGCATCGTCTAAGGGCAAGAGTACTGCATCCTCGAAGAGCAAGAGTTCTGCATCGTCCAAGGGTAAGAGTTCTGCATCGTCGAAGGGCAAGAGTTCTGCATCGACGGAGGATGACTATGATGCCTTCATGTAGTTTTTAAGCTATATTCCAGTTCTACCGTTTAATTCAGGTGTACTTGCATTATTAGTTTGTACTCTCTTATTGTAGGGCATTATGTTCTATCTTAATTTTATTTTGTAGTTCTTGCGTGATGTTCGATATTAGTGGAGGGAAAGAAAATGCCACTACTTTATTCTAAAACTATATTTTTTTCCATTACGACACGTACAACTGAAAATAAGATACATCGTAGAATTGAAATAAAGCTACATTTAACTATTGAAATAAAGCCACATTAAACTGCAGAAATAAAGATACAAATGATTACGAAATTTAAAATACTACCACAGGAATCTACTGAGTCCAGCGTGGATATTTTCCTTTTCCATCGCCAGCTTCTTCTGCCGCCTTGGCCTCACGAGCCCTTTCTTTCTTTCTCTGCCTCTCCTCCTCACGAGCCTCCTTTCGCTGTCGTTCCTGCTCCTCCATGCGACGAGCCTCTTCCCTGTTTTTCTTTCCTAAATCCTGAAAAAAAACGGTGTTGCTCCGCATAGTATTCTTTTAACTCTCTCTCTTGCTCTGCTTTCTCCTCAGCTTCCGCCTTCTCACGTCGCTCTTCCGCATAGAAACTATTCCACGCACGGCGACTTCTTTCACGAATCTCAGTCACTGCCCAAGCCGGCATCTCCGTGTCAATCCAACGATAATACATGCACAGAGGCGGAGGAGACTACAACAAGAAACAAGAATGTTATTAAAGAATCAATCAAAATACCAACAATTTATATTCGTGATGGTTAAAGCATACCGGAGGCTTGTCGTACTCTGAAATAGCTACGGTTGGATCTTCCTCATAATTGGCGCACATGAAAAACTTCATGCCCAACCAATCTGAAAAATCCGTCACCTCCTTCACCTTGCAAAGATCGCCACACCAACACCGCAGGACTGCCATCCCCGGAGGCAAACTTGCATTCTTCATTTTCCTCGGCCTAATGCTTTGATCCGAGCAAGGCAAACTCATACCGGCTAGAAAAATGTGTTACACACTTTGCGCAGTGGCGATTTCGAGGATGGCTGGACGAAAATGACGAGAGCCTCGGTGTCTCCTTTTATAGGCTCAGACGACAAATGATGGCCAGAAAATAAACGCGAACATACGAAATTTTACGATCCCTGTAGTGTCGGCACAACAGCTTCCCGCAGCCTAGGATTCCTTCCGCAGTGCCGTCACACCCACTCAAATAGAACAAGCAAAAGCAGGAGTGATTCCCGGACAGAGGAAAAGCAGGAGTGATTCCCGGACAGAAGAAAAGCAGGAGTGATTTCCGGGAAAAGTAGCAGCACATCAGCATCCATTTCCCGCCGTTGGAATTAGCGTCATCAGGTCGCTGTCATGGGAATCAGCGCCATCAGTGTCAGGGGCTGTCGGCCAGCCAGCCCGCCAGGAGAGGCCGCCTCCGGCAGTGGCGGCGAGGCCCACCGGCGGGGCCCGCGGCCTGCACGGCCTGTCGGCCAGCCAGCGACCACGCCCAGGAGAGGCCGCCTCCGCCCGTGGCGGCAGGGCCCACCTGGCCCGCCCCGTTCCGTCGCGGCGCGGTGAGTAGTTGGGATTCCTGTTCGGTTGGGTGGCCGCCTCCTGGCGTGGCGGCAGGTGCCACCTGTCGCCTGCCGCACCTGCCGCCACGGCCCAGGGGGTCTTTTTTGTTAAATTTATCCACGGGTAGTCCTTTTTGACAATTCTGTTGGCCAGGGGTCCTTTTGGACAAAAAATCCCCGAAACTCTGTAGCACCCACTCATCAGTTGTTGTCCTTTGCTGCGCATGCTTTGGCATGGGACTCTCCACACCCTGCAGGTTAACGGCGACCGTGCCATCTGGTGATGAGGAGTTCCTTGACTGGTCTCCCAACCCAGCGCGCCACCAACCCTCTCCAGCGTTCCTCTCCCTCACTACTGGCGGCGACACTTGCATGCTCCCTTGCTCCTCGTGTGGTTGCGGGCTTCCACGTTGGCGTGATTCCCCCTGTGCGGCTGTTTGGTGTCCATCAGGCGAGGCAGGCGGCATGGCTCTATTCTCATAGATGGCGGCCTAGGCCGGATGCTCTGAGGGTGGTGGTGTCCTTGATTTACCCTGGAGGTGTCTGAGGTGGGTAGCGGGCGGTTGGAGGTTGGTAGGTCCAGATCTAGTGTTGCTAGTCTTGTGTGAGCCGGTCGGCCGGGCATTGTGTCGTCGTCAGATGTGCGTGGCTGCAGCGGCGGAAGATATGTTGGTAGCCAGTCGGCTTTGGGGCAAGGGAGAGTGTACATCAATATGAAGCGATCGTCTGATCAGGCGTGATGGATGATGTTGCTAACAATATCGTTAGGTGTCAGTAATCTTGTTGTGTTATGCTGTGTGTGCCAAGATCTGCCTTGTATAAAACTATAAATTGCATTTCTTTGCCTTATTAAAAAAAGGTGATCTGATAGGCCGCCGCTATACGTAGTTGTCGTTTGTGCATGAACCTAGCAACAATGAAGTTCCTTCTTTTTAATACAAGGGCAATTGCCCATGTTCCATTCTCCCGAAAATTAACAATGTCAAAAGTTTGCAACTACTTTGTTGTTTAAACCACCGGTCAAATTACCGCTTCATGTGCAAAAATATTCAAAATTTAATTAAGTACAATCAAACTAAGTAGAATTTTCCCGTAAGAAAAAATGAATTGAATTCCATGTCCCGTAGCTAACTTTTCACCTACATTTTTTTCGATAAAGGGCGTTTTTATTAACTCAAAATGTAGCATCAAGTGGATACAAAAACATAATGAGTGACACCCGACCTCTGCATAGTTAAGATGCACACAGCCTTAAACGAACAGTCTAACAAAATATATGTAAGAGAAAACGACAAGTTGGCAACAGTAAAACCATTTGAGTCCAAAACTATGCCAATGTCGACGGAGGAGGTGGACCGATCCGGAGATTATGTTGCCACCCATGTTGAATAAAAACCTCCCTGGCCTCCCGCTCCAACCACATACACACCGCCTTGAACAGCGATCGATACTACGTTCGTTGTAGCGTAGACCACATATGAAGCCAGTGTATACAACGGTTAATTACCTGCATAGGAGAAGAGGTTTTGTCATTAAAAACACAATCATTTCTACATAGCCAAAGCGACCATAATAAGGCTGACCCTCCCATCTGTATTAGCGTACTAAAAGTATTTGGTATACCATCAAGCTAGTGACCATATATATTGGTAACACTTGTGGGCGGATACAAATTGGACGCTATTTGGATGATTGATCATATAGAACGTGCAAACTGGCACTAAAAGAAGAGGTGTTTAATTGTCTCGTCATAAGTACAAAAGCTACACTTCTTACTTCCTTGCCAGTTGCGTCGAGCGAGGTTGTCTTTTATTAGCACAACTCCTCTTCAAAGATACCACATGAAAATCTTAATTTAGTGGCATATTTGAATTCCAGATTAGTTTATTATTATTCACGGGAATCTCTGGATGCGAGAGTGCACGGTACATAGAGTCAACTCTGAAGGATCCTGATGTAGTGAGATTCCAACCAAACACATCCCGCCCTTGTGTCAAGTTTATCGTATCCAAACGGGATAGAAGATGTTGCCATGACGCAAGGTGGAGGCCAATCAAATCCCTCCTAAATGATACATTCGGCGGGGAGGAACTGAGCACGTGCGCAAGAGTATCATTCTTATCGCGTACAATGCGGTACAAGGTTGGACACTGTTCTTGAAGAGTGGCGTTTCCTAGCCACGTGTCCTCCCAGAAAGTATCTCAGGGCCATCCTTTATCGCGAATGATTCAAAGCGGAATAGATGTTTCTTTACCGCCATTAGACCAGACAAAAAATGTGAGTCGCTAGGTTTCCAATATGCTTGGGACAATGCTTTTGGCCTAGATATTTATTGCGCAACAACGTTTGCCAAACACCATCCTCTGTAAGCAGCTTGAACATCCATTTACTGAGCATGGCGTCATTCTTGACATGGAGGTCCTGAACACTAAACCTCCTTGGTCTTTTGGTCGACAAACCACACTCCATTTGGTTAGCCTATGCCTTTTATTTTCACTTTCTCTTTGCCAAAGGAATCTGGATCTGAAGTAATCTAGCCTTTGCAGAACCCCTTTGGGAATTTGGAAAAATGAAAGCATGTAGAGAACCATGTTTGTGAGAACAAAATTGATGAAAGTTAATTTTCAGACCCGACATTTGCTCAAAAGTTGAAAGCAATAGTTTCAGATTTTTAGCCTTATCTAGCCTTATCTAGATTTTTAGCCTTGTCTAGATTTTCAGATTTTCAGACCCGGCATATTGCAAGATAGAGAGTCCCCAATCCATAAGATGTGGACTACTCCTGCAATTTGACCGTCATGTTTGGCGCGTTTGATCAAAGTGGCCAATATGTCAGCAACAATGTTAAACAACATTGGAGACACTGGGTCACTCTAATAGCCACCCTGTCGTATTCCCTTTTCACGTACATTTGTTGCACCATACTTTGTTTGTGTCAAACTGTCAATGCCATCAAAGTTTAGAGTTTTTCTTCATACAATCCATGGCCGGATCGGGTTCCACTATCATTGATAACGGAACATAGTATTCAGAGCGTCCAAAGCGCAAAAGAGAACGCAAAGGAAGAAACAACAAAGTCCATCTCCACTCTCTGGTCCAAAAAGGCCAAACTACTACAAACACTGCTAGTGGGGGAGTGAGGGAACTACGAAGTTGAAATAAAAACTAGACAAGACAGCAAACTCCCCGGGCCTATTACATTTTTTTGACCAGCTAACAGCTCTACAAGAGCCCGAACAAATCAGAAGAGAGCACATGTAGGTGTTCAAAAAAGCTCAGCTCATGCTTTTTTAACCTTTTCACGAACCAGTTGCTTCTTCATTGTCTTCTTCCAGTGCAGCAGTTTCCTCCAATTCTTCATCAAAATCTGTAGTTAGAACTTAGAAGGAGAACAGGGTAGCACCACTGTCGTGTGGGCATTCCTGCTCCTTTTCAACAAAGGGTGGATTTTATTACTAGAATACAACCATAATGAGCACATACCTGACCTCTGCATAAGTATGATACACACAGCCAACACCGACGCACACACATAAAAACGCTGGCAAATAGCAAAGTGATATAAGATGAAAGTTATGCCTAAGCATTGAAAAAAAAACTGAAGCGATCAAATTCATGATCAACAAACCTTCAACAATGACCATATCCGCACCAACCATCTCATGACACCACAAGAACAACGATATCCTTCAACGGTAACGTCGTCATGAAGGGAGCGACACTCGAGTGACGCCATCACTGAAACCAACCATCAAAGGTCAGAATCTAGGTTTTCACCCTGAAGAAACAGTTTGAGCATATCTCAGCAATGCCTTCAACAAGGTAACGATGCACAAACGTCGTCATTGCCAGGTATTACGAATATGGGCTAAACCTAGGTTTTCACCCTGGAGCTCGAGACCAGGTACTCAAAAAGCATCATCGTCGGAGTCAAGCATGTGTGGTCGCCACCACTTTTCCGCGATCCTAGCTATGGTTATTCCTACTCCTTACTCTGCAAAGCTTCCAAATTCCAATGCAGCTGGAGTGTTCCTACACCCAAAGTCCTACACCGACGACTTTTTTTCTTCAAAAAGTGACTTACTTACCTATGTGGCTTCCTCTCATCAATCCCCCTCCCCCCTGGGGATTTCAGGGTGCCCCCCCCCCCCCTCTCTAATCAATAGCTGCCAACTAATCCCTTACTTTAACTTCTGTAATTATTTTGCATAGGTGTATCAAAAGCACGTTCCTACACCCCTTAAAAGACTAATACTCCTTCCGGTCCTTTTTACTCTGCATACAAGATTTGTCTGAAGTCAAACTTCGTAATTTGACCAACTTTATGAAAATAATAACGACATTCACAATACAAAATCAACATCATTAGATACGTCATGAATTTAGTTTTCATATTGTACATCTTTAGTATTGTAGATGTTGATATTTTGTCATATAAATTTGGTAAAAGTCGACGAAGTTTGATTTCAGATAAATCTTATATACGGAGTAAAAAGGACCGGAGGGAGTATACCGTCTTCCCATATCAAAGCTATCGTACATACCGTTTAATGTAGTACTCCCTCCGTCCTAAAATAAGTGTCTCAACTTTGTACTACTAATTTTAGTACAAAGTTGTAATAAGTTTGAGACACTTATTTTGAGACGAGGGAGCAGTAATTAATATTGCCTATTTATGCCAGGGCAACCGTGCATGATGCTCTCTCTATATATGTATGTATACACACATGCACAACTCTGTTTCACTTTGTAGTTCTCAACTTTATCTTGATTCTATTAATTCAATCAGGACTAGCTAGGCTGCGTTCATAGAATAACCTATGGTCAAAGTTGTTGACAAACAACTGAACACGCATTGCCAGTGCTTAGGCTTTGTGAACGGAAGGCATCAGGAACAAAATTTCTAGCCGATGGGATGTGAGTGGCCGGTTCGCGCAAGATGAAAGCACCACCTTGCTTCACGGGACAATGCTTAGGCATACACTGCTACGCGGCGAAAGTGCTATTCTGAGCTCGAGCTCAGATGCACCCTATATCTCAGTCGTCCAGTGGTGCTAAGATTCGCAACTCTCTGTGTATATTCCTATGTATTTTGATTAGTATATCTGAGCTATCTCTGGGCTAGGGTCCACCACCTGCCGCATTTAATGCCACCATCACGCCAGCCCCCCACAGCTCAGACGGTCGTTCAAGTTATGGGCTACGGCTCAAGTCTCATCCCACTAACGCCCACTGTCCACAGCTGCCACTTTATTTTATTGCGTCTCACCAGCGGCCCGTTCCGTCCACCAGTGATTTTTAAAACCGGTTGACAGTGCTGAGCACAGTCAACCAGTTTATTGCGTCAGCACTGCTGACCAACCACTGTGTCCATTCACTACCTCCTCAACCCTTCATTATCTCCTCTCACTTAAGATCCACACACCAGCTACAGACAGACCGGGAAGAACACCTCAGGGCAGCTCGTCGGAATCACTGCTAACCAGGTACACCACCCCCACCCGATCTACATGCATGATCTATACACTAAGGTTTTGTTCTGGCTATATTGGTTTGGTAGGTCAAGGTTCTTTCTACTCAAATCAGCTGTTCATGCATTTTCTGGCCGATACGCAAAACTGTATTCTATCAAATATAATTAGGGCTCTGATTAGAAGTAAGATCTCATGCTCTACCATCAACTTAGCACTGCCAGATCTAAATCAATTATTTAACCATCTACCCTCTTTCTGGGTGTACACTAGCAGGTCTAACTAATTCATTCACAAATATCAACCCATGCAGAAACGTCAATCAAGTATTCTGATCAATCAATTATTTTCCCCTGCATACAAAAACTTGCTGAACAATTTTTCTGCAACCTTTTAAGCTAGATCCACAGCTATCTTTTCAATCGATGCTTTACATGTTCAATCTAAATGTTTAATTTCTTACAGGGAGCAGATGTCCGACAAAGGCAGCTGTGAGGGGGAGACCGCAACTGACAATGTACCCACATCTAGCCACATATCAGAACACACCGGAGAATCCCCAGCACAAACTTCACATATCTTGTTATGCATGCCGTAGAAGCTAGTTATTCAGTCCTTTCATGAATTTAAGCGATGGCTTGTCACGAGTCCAATTAATGCTGCACAAACTGAACTTGAAATTCAGTGCCTGGAAAATGAGCAAGGTTTATGTCATGAGTTTGAACCATTTCCTGTGAACAATGACCCGACATTTATTTGTTATGCCCTTGTGTGGCCGTACGTCGATTTAAGACAGGGACAAGCCTTACGAATGTACTTACTTGTCAAGGTCTGATCTTGTGCAGCCCAGCATCTTGTTGTAGAAATGAAGCACATTCCTAACACTAGGTTCATTGTGTTTACGCCCAACCTTTTTTGGAAACTTATCACCCGTCTCCCCTTTCACTTCAACCCTCACCCCCTTACTAGATACCCTGCCTTTGCCTGTGAGAGCACCAACAGGAGATGGCAGCAGTGAAAGATGGCCAACCGTCTGTCTCATAAAAAATGTGAAAACTTGACTTACTCCTCGCCCTTCAGTCCCCTACATTTTCTGTCTGGGGATGCTCACTTCCGCGTGGCGGTGTGTTCATTCCATGCTCTCCCGGGACGTTTGGGACCTCTGGGTGCACTGCCGAGACACAAAACTGAGTCAGCACAAGTTTAGCAGTACATCCAAGAAGCAATACTTTTTGAAAATGTACTCTTCTGCCAATAGAACTATAAAGAATCATCATAACCCCAATTAGAATTTCCCCAAATTTATGTCTGAGGTTCTTATCTGCATCACACAAATATTGCTAGGAATGCGCCCCTTAATAAGATATGCCATAGCCCACGGAGGCTTACCCAGAGCTCTACCCCATAGCACTTTTAGAGTTTTAGCCGACTAGTTTAGCCGGAGGCCTTGGCCCAGCATTATCACAAAACAAATTAAGAGCGCAATGGGGGCAGAAAGCACACTAGTTTCAACAGAAATCCAAAGATAACCAAGTTAATTCCACCATTTAACTTGGAAAAGGAGCTAAGAGGCTTGCCTCCATGCATAATCAAAAGAAGCTCAAGGATGAATTTCTCGCGCGAGTTGTAAAAAATACAAGGTTTTGAGCTGAAATTTTGTACACAGTATGACGGTTATTATCTTGTTAACTCTTGGATATTCACATATCTGTTCCTATGTTTTTCACCATTTAGACTTATTACTAGAACTCAGGGACAACATATATTCAATTATTATCTTCTGACATGTAGTCAGTAACTTGGATGGTTATCACTTAGTAGATTGAGAATATCAGCATCTACATGTGGGAACGTACTGAACATTTGTTTCCTATGAAGCAAAGAATAGGAATAGTTTACCTTTTTTTTAACCGGGCATAACCCCTTAAGGAATTGCTTACCTGAACAAGTGATTGTTTGTAGCGCAGTTTGAGCCGAGGAAAAGCATGCCCTCTTAACGCTGGTGAAATCTGGACGAGTATATGACAAGAGGAGAACTAAGAATAGGAGTTTGGAAGGATAATAATCATGCTATGGCAATAATCTGTTTGCGCATACATGGGAGGGACCTAGGATATTAGCATGCATCAATCTAGCGGCACCAATCCTCAACCTGAAAGGATTACAAATGATGGTGTCATCCAAATTAATTCACTGACCATCAAATTGCAGTCCAAACTGCTACTCATATACATCTTAATTACACTGTATTGAATGTTTCAAACATCAAGCTTTCACAGTAATTCATATCACAGTATCACACCACGCCTAACTGTCATAAAAAATCAATTAGTACTTTACGGCCTTAATTGATTCACTGGCCATCAAATTGCAATTCAAACTAGTAATTCATATCAAGCTTAATTAGATTATATTAAATGTTTCAAGCATCAATCTTTTCACACTAATTCATTTCACACCATGCCTACCTGCCGTCAAAAAATCAACCAACACTTCGCAGCCTAGATTGATTCACTGCCCATCAAATTGCAGTTAAAACTACAAATTCATATCACGCTTAATTAGATTACATTATATGTTTCAGACATCAAGTTTCACACTAATTCATATGGCACCATGCCTAACTGACGTCAATCAAGACTACACGGCCATACACAGCCTGCAACCACGTTGTACTGAAATTATACATAGCACTGCTCAAATTAAGTTCAGTTCCTCTAACCTCTTATTCCAACCTGGAACCTTAGGAGTCTGACAGCTCAGAAGTAGGAGGCGAGCTGTCCCTTCTCACTGCCGCCGCTTGAGCCACGCTGCAGATCCGCCCTTCTCCGCTGTGAGCAGCTTCTCCAGACACGCCGCAGATCCGCCGCCGCTCACACCCGTGCCCTCCAGCAGCGCCACCTCCACCAAAGTTCACCTGGTTCCATCCCCCGGCGTCCTTCGGGCACCGGGCTCTCTCCGACCTCTCAATCAGGTGGATCTGTGGCAGGGAAAGCAAATGAGCTTCAATCTTCAAATCGCACGCGGCGGCCGCGGTGGGGAAAGAGTCTGGGTAGCCTCGTTCTATTCGAGGCGGTGCCACCGCTTGTCAAAAAGCGGCTTTTCCGAGCCACGGATCAGACAGGCATACGCGAACCTGGGCCACAGCTCAGCCCGTCACCTGCGGACGACCGCCCCTGAACTGGCCCACTACCAAGGCCTGACACATACCGTATTCCTGCACAGTGCGCATTTTCCAGCACTCCTGAACCCACCGTATAAAGAATTGGCCCAGATCCCCACGCACTACCGAACGCCCAAGATATCGTGAGCATATGTGCTCGAGACTAGTTTCTCCGCGTCCGCTACGCGGATGGATTTCTACTTGGGGATGGTCTAGGAAAGAAACAAAAACTAGTACAGCATTATTTACAGGGTTATACTATGTCATATGGCTGGAATCCCCTTGGACCCTGCCACTTTAGACGGATCCTTTGGTGCTGATGATCGTTCTGGTGGAATTGGTGCGGCGATACCGGACACTGAGGGGCAGTACATCCTCTCCTATTGCTGCTGCATGTTGAGGTGCATTGGTGCGTATGAGGCTGAGCTCTTTGTGGCACAACACAACCCATTGTTCTGTAATCAGATTGTGTAGACTTTATTGCCGCATTGCAAGGACAGATTTAATGGCCGCTCACCCCTCGGGAGACATTGTCAATTAAGTTTTTTTTTGCGATTTGTCAATTAAGTAAATGACATGATGTGGGGAGATTGAAAACTTATACTTGTAAAACTTAATTATAATCATAACAGGGTTGCAGATTATTTAGCTGGACATTCGAGAATTGAGCACCTCACCGTTACACTGTTGAGCTCGCATAGCACGGTTATTAAAGCAACCTTGGGCCTGGCCCGTTGGGAACGGCCGAATCGGCAGTTTCCCGGAAGCCAGGCCCGAGCGATGCTTTGAGGCGCACTTGGGTGGCTCTCTGGAGACGTGTTTCTCGAGTTAATCCCTCTCTCTTTTCCTAATCCTCAATCCCCCTCTCTCTCCCTCTGCTCCAGTCGATCTCGTCGGCCGCGGCGCCGCTCTCGTCCGCGGAGTCGTCGGCGCTGTTGATCAAGAAGCGCCTTCTTCCAGCGGTGGGGCCGGCCACTTCTCCGACGGTGTGCCCGTCGACCGCCGGTGAGTGCCTCAGCTGCGTGCCTCAGCACCAACGGTGTGCATGCATGCGGCCGGCGCAGGGGACGGTCCTTGCTGCTGCGTTTCCCGATCCGGCACCGCCGTGCGTGTTCGTTCGTCAGCGCGCCTCTCTCTCTCCTATCACGGCGACCCATAGGATCGGAATCCACCCGACCAGATCGAGCTCAGGCGAGGACGGACGCACGCACGCACGCACGCACGGACCCAAATTCCATCGCTCTGCTCCGCTACGATCTTCCATCGATTTGCCTCGTCACCTGCCGTGCCCGACAAAGCCCGTTGCACCGGGAACGGAGGTTCGCGCCGGAGTCCGCGAGGCCCATGCCGAGCTCCGTCACCTGCTCGCGCGGGAACTGGGTGAGGCTGCCGAAGCAGACGTACACCACCGACCGCGCGGGCTTCGTGTCGACCTAGCTCAGCACGCGTGCGGCCTCCGCGGCGGCACTCGGCTCCCCGCCGCGGCCGCGCTCCAGGACGTCATCGCCGTCGCCGTTGAGGAGGCAGACCGGCCCGACGGCGAACACCGGCTTCCCGGTGTCCTTCTCGTAGTGCTCGATGTATCTCTCCTCAAGGTCGGCAAACGAGTTGATGACCCAGCCGGCCATGGCGCGCTCGATGTCAAACATGCGGTTGAAGAACTCCCGCGAGTCCGCGCCGGGGAGCGTCACCTCGGCGAGCCTCGACCTGGTGAGCCGAACGGCTCCGTGCCTCCGTGGGCGACGCGAGGAGCAGCGAAGCTCGCGACCGTCGTCGTCTGCGGTCCTGCGGCGACTCCATCGAGTGCATCTGGACTCATCGCGTCGCTGGTCAAGGAGGACGGCCACGTCTACTCGTTGGCATGCGTGAGGGCGAGCGCGAGGAGCAGCGAGGCGCCGGCGAGCCGGGCGCGGCTACGGTACCGCGCATGGAGGAGTCCAGGTGCCGGGAGCTGGTGTGGGCATGATGGGCAGAGGAAGCTCTGGCGCACTCAACGTGTTCGACGAAATGAGAAGCCAAACCCGGTGGCAGTTAAGTTTTGTTGTTAACTTCTAATCATATGCATGTATGCAACCAAACGCCGGGTCAAAATTGTATCCCGATGACAAGACCCCCTAATCCAGGCAACCAATCAAGTTGACATCTACGTTTTTGGCCTCGTTTCCCCTCACCCAGGACCTGCTCAGCCTGGCTCGTTTTTCCACTCTGAGCCAGGCCCAGCAGCGAAAGTAACCAAACACACCCTATGTAACCTTGTTATTTGAGTATAAAAGTTCCCACCCTTGTCCCAAAAAGGTGAAGTATGTCTTGTGTAATTTCCGAATATTGATCTAGCTTGCTATGACACTAATCCAAAACTTATGAAGGTCAACTGTGGCTAGTTATACTTATGGACTCTTTCTTTCGAAAAAGCCCCATGTATTAATTAATTAAAAAATTGGATACAATCGTTCATTACAGCATTTGCCACGAAGGGCGAAAAACTATTATACATAGAAGGCCATCCGATCTATTATCAAAACTAAACTTAGCTATCTGATGAGCCACCTCATTTGCTTGTCTTCTGATCTTCACCAAAGTCTGGAAGAAGCTTGGTAAGGGCTAAGGCCTTCTTCTTGAGATCCACAAGAGAAGGCCTAACAAGGTTATCATGTGCAAGAAGAGAAACCACACAAGAGCAGTGTGTTTACAAAATAAAAGGCTTATGAACAGTGATACCAATATATAGACATGCCTAGAGTTTTGCTTCATCAACACTGGTACATGAGCCAATATAATCTCAGGCGGAAACGACAACGTCGCTGGCCGAATTCCCGGCAACAACCCCCACATTCGCATCACAAATGCTCCCCACAAAATTGGCATCACGTTAATCATAATATAATCGAAAGGAGGTGGGCCATGCCTCATGGATACTCGATGGAGTAGTACGATACTGTAACTCGACCTCAACTCCCTTATCTTTGACTCATGTGACGATTTCTGCATGATGGCAAGAGGAGAACGTCATCCAATGGTTATCCACAAAATTAGCCGAGTTTGAAATAGACTCTTTCCCTTTGGCTTCCCTTTGGCAAAAACAAGATCATTGCATAAGTGTCAATCTCTCCAGAACATGAATAAGATGTGCTCACGAATAGTAGGGGTTAAACGGTCCAATAAGATAAGCATCCAATCTGGTCCTGAGCACTTGAACACTTCTTTCCTAGGAATATTCCACACTCCTCTCCACTCTATACGCAGAGCTCTCGCCTTAGGACATGTCACCAAATCATGAAACGTACTTTCATCCTCCATATCACAAATAGGGCACAATCCCGAAGTAGCCTGATGGTGCTTAACTCTATTAACCTATACCACTAGGCTATTAGACGCCACCCTCCACACAAGAATTCTTGTCTTTTGAGGGACATTGGCTTTCAAGATGACATTCCAAAGCTTCCTATCAACATTCGCGCCTCCACAAAAGTGCCCACACTCCTCCTTCCCCTCCTTGAGACTAAATGCAAGATTATATGCGCTTTTAACGGAGAAAAATCCACTCTTCTCATAGTGCCAAGAAATAAAGTCAACCCTCACTCGAGGACTGAATATGCGGCTTTAAAATCACATCGGCCTCATGGGGAAAGAACAAGTGATTATCTTAGTTCTATTCATTTTAGCTGAAATTTTAAGCCCAGACATCCTAGGCAGCCAGTTGTCTCTCCAAATATTTATACTAGATCCATCAAAAACTGTCCAGATAACCCCTTTTCCGAGAAGTTCAAGACCATGCATAATACCTTGCCAAGTCGCCGAAGTTAATTGCGGAAAAACCTTATCAAGAAGATGTCCTCGAGGGTAATACTTTGCTTTCATCAGCTTTGCGCAGAGTAACTCTGGATTTATCAATAATCGCCAAGCTTGTTTAGCCAGTAAAGCTTGGTTAAAAAGCCTAAGATCACGAAAAGACATACCTCCTTCTCCTTTTGATCTTTTTAATTTGTCCCAAGCCAGCCAATGAGTTTTTCTCCCATCCTCTTCATCTCCTCGCCAAAAATTCTGAATAATCTAGGACAAATCCTCACAAAGAGAGGCTAGAAAATTAAAGATTCCCATTGCAAACATCGGAAGGGCTTGAAGAACATATTTAATCTGGATTTCCTTCACCCCACTGGAAGCATATTTTTCAATCCAATCAGAAAGCCTTTTCAGAGCTTTCTCTATGGTCGACTAAAACTTACCTGCCTTCATTCTTCCTTCTAGTACCAAATAGTTGTCATCAAAAGCGTCACTCGTAATTTTTAAAATAACCATAGTGGATACTTTATTTTGCACACTACAACTCTTCCAAATAGAATGGAGCAATTATCAGGACTCAACAACTCACATGTTCCCTCGTCATAAATATTCAAAATATTTTTAATCGCCAAGTTTGACCAATGGTTCCCTTAAAGACGAGCAAACCGTTGTCGATGAGCAGCAAATGCGATATACTTCGAGCCTGCCTGTTGACATGAAAATTCTAAAGGGTTAAAAATAATGAAAGCCTCTCATACAAAAATGGAAGATACGGAGATAAGGGATCTCCTTGTCTGAGACCATGAGAAGGAGAAAAGGGATCCAATAACTGGCCATTAAAACATACCAAAAAATTTGTCGATGTAACACAAGTCATAAGCCAGCTGATCCAGACCAGAGAAAAACCACACTACAAAATCTACTCTATTCAGTGACAAAAACCCTGGTGACGAAACAAGAAACATTGCCAAAGATCATTTTTTATGACGGTCAATCATCACCAGGTGTTTTCCTCCCGGGGCAGCACCCTCGGCAACTTTGGCGATGTGTTCTGACCTGATTTTTGGCGACATATTTAGCCCACATTAGGCAAGTGCATATTCTGCGACGATTTGTAGTGTCACGGAAAATGTTCAGTGTCACAAAAAAATGTTGGCGTTCAGAACGTATTACCTTATGAATTCTGTCATGGCAGAGTTTATAACATATAAGAATCAAAATCTAATGGATGTTAGTTGAGATGTTCGGAGAGTTGGAAAAGGATAAAAAGAATGGTGCGGTGCGTTTGAGAACAAAGTTTTAGGTTTATCTAGGTGAGATGCTCGTAATAAAATCCATTAATTTTTTTCCTTGCATGCTATCACTTTCCTGAACAACATGACATATTGATTCTTCCAGAGGGGCGCCGCCATGCCAACCTTTCGTACAGGGGTGAGGCCACGATTTGGCCATAGGGGGGCGACGGGCCAAGATGCAGTGGTCAAGTGTACATACCAAAACATAGATGCATATGTTTCCCATAAGCGTTGAATGTATAATTTGTCAAAGATATATAAGCACAACGACACACATGGTTAACCTGTATGCAAATTCAGGCTTGCATTTACGTATCAGATTGTACGAGTTGATAATCTGGTTCTTCAAACTAGAGAGGTATAGCTAAACTGAAACAAAAGATACTTTGGACCTATAGTTCATGCATGTAACTAACAGCTATTATTAGCTCAGTTATACATCAGTGCATCAAACAGAAGTACATGAGATGTACATGTACTCCCTCCGGTTCTTTTTACTCCGCATATTAGATTTGTGTCAAGTCAAAAGTGCACTGGATGGCTTGGGATAAAATAACAAAGCCAAAAAGAGGAGGGGGTATTGGATTTAGAGATATGCACCTCTTCAACCAAGCATTGTTGGCTAGACAAGGCTGGAGGTTAATTCAGAGACCGGACAGTCTTTGTGCGAGAGTACTCAAGTCCAAATACTACCCTAATGGCGAGTTGCTGGACACGGTCTTTGCTACTGATGCATCCCAATCATGGAGAGGTATTGAATTTGGGCTGGAGCTCCTCAAACAAGGTCTCATTTGGCGAGTAGGGAACGGGAAGAACATTCAAGTTCAAAGGGACCAGTGGATACCGAGGAGTGAAGGACTGAAAGTGGCTAGCCTCATTGGCAGGACGAGGATCAGGTGGGTGAACCAACTCATCGATCCTGTTTCTAGAAGCTGGAATCAGGAACTTGTTAACCGGATCTTTAGTCCTTTTGACGCCACGGAAATCCTGAAAATCAAAATACCACAAGCGAGGTGGATGACTGTATAGCATGGCATTATGAAAACAATGGGGTCTTCACAGTTCGGAGTGTCTACAGGCTAGCTATGTTGATTAAGGGAACCGGGCCCCAAACTTCTAGCTCATCTGCAAGTGTGGACGATCGAAGCATTTGGGACTGCATTTGGAAATCAGGAGTACCAGAGAAGATCAAAAATTTTGCATGGAGGGTAGCCACCAACACTCTGGCGACCAAAGCAAACAAATGCAAACGCACCTTAGCCACGGACAGTACATGTGTCATTTGTGGAACATCGGAGGAGAGTGAATATCATGCGGTGGTTTCATGCACAAAGAGCAGAGCCCTACGTCAAGAGATGCGGACACACTGGAAGTTACCGAAGGAAAATGCATTTTGGTACACTGGACAGGATTGGCTACAGGGCCTTCTTAATGCATGTGATGATGAAGAGCGCAACAAAATTTTACTGTTGCTGTGGCGAGCTTGGTTCCTCCGGGAGAATATAATTCATGGAAATGGTAAAGAATCTATCCAGAGATCAGTGGCATTTTTTATCAAGTATGAGCAGGAAGTGAAGGCATCCCAAGACAAGTCCAACAATGCAACTAACATCTGCTGTCAAAGTCTGTTTGAGGAACAAACCCATGCAGCACCAATACCAGCCGCCAAGATGTGGAGTCCACCGCCAGCTGGCGTGGCAAAGCTAAACACAGATGCGGCCTTTGATGCTAACTTGGGAACGAGCTCAGGAGGGGCAATCGCTAGGAATGATCAAGGCCTGGTTTTCCTTTCGATGGGACGCAACTTGGGACACTGCGAAACAGTGGAGGAAGCAGAAAGTTTAGCACTATTGCATGGCCTTCAGGAACTGGCGAGATACTATAATGGTGCGATTCAGGTCGAGGTAGATTGTCAAACATTGGCCAGAGCGCTCTCCCCGGGAACGGCAAATACATCGCGCTTATTCCCAATCATTGCAGACATCCATGCAGCCCTGGGCGGCTTCAGATCTTACAGTGTTGGGTGGGTTAAAAGAGACCAGAATAGGGTTGCCGACTGCCTTGCTGCCCGAGTAAGGAGTGCTGGCGATTTTCTTCATCTAGGCTCAGTTCCTGATGATCTGACGGATATCCTGCTACACGATTGTAACAAATCTACCTGACCCTTTTGGGTAACCCTAAAAAAAAAAGTTTTTTGCAACATTTGACCAAATTTATATTAAAAAATGTCTATATCTATAATATCAAATATATATTTTATGAAACTATATTTCATAATGAATCTAAAAACATTGATTTGACATTCTGAATGTTGATACTTTTTTCTATAAATTTGGTCAAAGTAGAGATACTTTGACTTCGGATAAAACTTATATGCAGACTAAAAAAAGACCGAAGGAAGTACATATATACAACAATCTGGCGGGAGAGTTATGGACGGAGCGTGCGGAAAGCCGATGGTGGCTGTAAGAGCATCTCCAGCTGTTGGCCCCCCAGGGGGCGCCTAAAATCGCCGCCTGGGGGTGAGCCGGCGCAAAAAATCGGCCTGGGGGCGAGTTGGTCCCCAGCCGCCGGCCCCAGGGCCGCACCCAGGCGCATTCAAAAAATAAAAAAATATAGCAAAGTTCGGCAAAGTTCGGCGAAGTTCGGCATATATTACATAATAGTCGCGGATTTTTATTACATAATATATCTAACTAAAAAAGAAACTGGCTGAATGCGGAGTAGTCGCCGTCGTCGCCGCCGTCATCGTCGTCGGGCTTCTCCTCCTTGACGCGGCCGTCCCTGGTGGACCCTGACCGGCGTCGCCTACGCGGACTGGTGGCGGCGGCGCGTCGTCGTCGTCGCTGTCCTCGATGACGACGACTCCTCCTTCGTAGCGGCCCCGGCGGCGCACTGGCGCCCCCTCGCCATCTTCAGGGAGTCCGCGCGCGCCCATTCCAGGGCCGCGTCGTCGTCGAGCTCGACGCCGCCGTGCTCCGGCTTCACCGCGGGGAGGCCCGGCTTCGTCTTCACCGGCGCGAGCCCCGGCTCCGTCTTGGGCTTGACGAAGCGTGGAGGAGCCGACGACGGGGCGCGTCGGCCGCCCTCGTTGATGACGATGCCGACGCTGCGAGTGCGCCGGCCGAGCGGCGTCTGCGCCGCGGGCTCGGCCTTGACGCCGAGCAGCGCCGAGAGCCGGAGGAGTGCGAAGAAGAGCGTGATGAGGAGGAAGAAGAGGAGGCGCCGAACCTCCTGGGCAACCATTGCCCGTCGCGTCGGCGGTGAGCCGTGGCCGTGGCGGCCGCCCTCGCCGGGGGGTATGCCAACGGCGGGTCGTAGAACGCCCTCGAGGGTGCGGCCGGGGACACCCTACCACAGGTGGCGTCCCTCGCTGTTCTTCAGACCGGCCACCACCGGCGCGCCGTTGGTGGACGCCATCCTCTGCTGCTGCCGGCGCTGGAAGTATGTCGTCCACGCCGCTTGATTGTCGGCGGCATACTCGGGGAGGGCGAGCTGGTCGTCGGTGAGGGAGGCGCGCACGACCTCGACCTCGTCGGCGAAGTACGAGGGTTTCGCCACGGCGTCGGGCAACGGGGGAATGGGCACTCCCCCGTTGCTGAGTCTCCACCCCGTCGGCCCAGCGCGCATGTCCGGCGGCACCGGGATGTTCGCGTGGAACAGGAGCCAAGACTCCTGTTCGCGGAGCGAGCGGCGGCCGAAGCCGTTGGCCGCCGCCTCATCTCCGGGGAAACGCTCGGCCATCGGGAGAGGGAGGGAGGGAGAAGGAGGGCTCGACGGCGGCGCTCGGGAGAGGGAGGGATCGGCAGCGCCTCTCGGGAGAGGTAGAGCGCGGCGGCTAGGGCTAGGGCTGGTGTGGCCAGAGGCGAGGGAGGCCACCGGCTTATATAGCGGCGCCGCGCTCGTGTGTACGCGTGCGAGGGAGGGGAGGCGTCGGCGCGTCGCCCTGTGACGCGCCGCCCGTGAGGAATCAATGGTAAGGCTGACCGGCGACAGCCTTGCCATTGATTCCCCGCGGGAAACCGAGGCGTTGGGGGAAGACGACGCGCGGTGTCGCTGACGCGGTGGGCCCGCGGCTCTTTCGCGCCAAAACCGCTCGCCCCGGCGCCCCCAAGCGCCCCCCCCAGCGTGCCGGGTTCGGCCTGGGTCTGCCGGCGCTAATTTCGGCCCAGGCCGGCGAAAATCAGGCTCCTGGGGGCGAGACTAGGCCGATTTTTCTGCGCCGGTGCGAAAAAATCGCCTGGGGAGGCCTTTCTGGGGGCGCGGCTGGAGATGCTCTAAGCCGTCGGTCGTTGCAGCATGAATTATACTAGTAGGATGCTCGGGTTTAATACTCGCTGGTCCCCAAATCTCCTGGAGACTAGCCCTGTGCTTGTATATGATCGTGGATGGCCTCGTGGTGAGCGGCGGACGGAGACGGCGGCAAGTGCCCTAGACCACTCAACAGTGAGGCGTAGGGTTACGCTAAGAGCAACTCTAGCAGACCCCGCATCCGCCCCCGACCCACAAAATAACCGCCAAAATGCGGGTACGGGCCAGAAAGCCTGCCCGAACTGACCCCGCATCCTGTGCCGGCCTGCAAAAATTTTTAAGGGGCGCAGCAAATTCCCGACCCCAACCCGGGAAAACGCGGGTTTCCCCCTCGCGGTTGCGGTGCCCTGCATCACAGAGAAGCAGTTGGCGGGAGGGACATTTCAGCCTGCGGTCTTTTCCCCCTCCTTTCGCCGCCGCTCGCCCTTGCTTCCGCCCGCCAGCCGCCGGCGATTCCGGCCATATCTGCAGGCGGAATCACTCCGCGGGGCCGCCCCACACCCTCCCGCGCCGAGCCGCTGCACCGCCCCTCCGGATCCGGCGAGAAGAGCCGCCCCCCAGTCGCCGCCGCCGCTGGGATCGACCACTGCCGAGCGCACCACCCTCGTCGCCGCCCGGGATCACTCGCCACCAGTTAGTCCCTTTTTTGTGATTTTTGCGAGCTGTGTAGTAGATTGACGCGCCGGTGTGCGTGTAGATGGAGTTGACCCCGTGCGAGAAGTTCTTGCTACCGATTCGTCCGATTCGGACGACTCGGATGTGGAGACCATGCTTGCGACCTTTCGGCAGCAAACATTGGTCATGGCGCTTGCCGTGAAGGAGCATGAAGACGAGTACCGGAAGAGGAGGTGAGGATCTACTGTCGGGCGTCTGTGCATTCCGTGGAATCGCCATCTTGGAAACGAGATGTTGATGCAAGATTATTTTTCGAAGAATCCTACATATCCTGCACACCTCTTCTGCAGAAGGTACCGAATGCGCCGATCCCTTTTTGTGAAAATTGTTGAAGTTTGCGAGGCAAATTGCCGGTATTTCACTCAAAGAAGGAATGCCGCGGGCTTAAAGGGATTTAGTGCATATCAAAAAATCTCCGCAGCTATGCGGGTGATTGCATATGGCGTTCCGGCTGACTATGCTGATGAGTATCTTCGCATCGGTGTGGATAGCACAATTGAGGCTGTGCGTAGATTTGCGAAAGTGATCGTTCGTGTCTTTGGTCCCGAGTATCTTCGGGCACCAAATGAAGATGACACAAAGAAATTGACGGCAGCTAATG
Organism: Triticum aestivum; assembly: GCF_018294505.1. Classification (NCBI taxonomy): domain Eukaryota; kingdom Viridiplantae; phylum Streptophyta; class Magnoliopsida; order Poales; family Poaceae; genus Triticum; species Triticum aestivum. The sequence continues at coordinate 489,656,583 of NC_057808.1, forward strand.
AGAGGAGAGGTTGGCCTGGGATGCTAGGTAGCATTGATTGTATGCATTGGAATTGGAAAAATTGCCCCAAGGCTTGGCAAGGAATGTATTGTGGCAAGTCTCGTGATGCAACAATTGTGCTAGAGGCCGTAGCATCCGAGGATTTATGGATTTGGCATTGCTTTTTTGATATGCCCAGCACACTCAATGATATCAATGTGTTGCAACCCTCTCATTTGTTTGCTAGGCTTGCTAGTGGTGATGCTCCTGCTTGCAACTACACACTAGTAGGAAAAGGGGCTTTTACCCCGGTTTGTAAGGGCCTTTTGTCCCGGTTCTCGAACCGGGACTAAAGGGTCGTTACTAAAGCCCTAACCCTTTAGTCCCGGTTCTTACACGAACCGGGACAAAAGGTCCTCCACGTGGCCGCTACTGCCAGCCCAGGCAGGGGGGCCTTTGGTTCCGGTTGGTGCCACCAACCGGGACCAATAGGCAGGGCCTTTTGTCCCGGTTGGTGTCACCAACCGGGACCAATAGGCATCCACGCGTCAGCAGCTGGCAGGAGCTGAGATTTTTGTTTTTTTAAAGGGGGTGGTTTAGGGGTTTTGGGGGGTTAATTTAGGCGTTTCATATATTGTGTTAGCTAGCTAATTAATAGAGAAGTGTCCTCTCTTATCTCCGTGCTTGGTCGACGCTACGTACTATATACGTATGGAGAGGAGTAGACACGCTAGCTAGTAATCAAATGAAGGAAACAGAAGATCGTCATGAACATATGCATACAGAGAGAAGTGATATCGACCACCTCTCCTTCTCCGAGATATTGGTCGAACAAGAAGTTCTCGTATATCTATCCGACACTACCGGCTACATATATACAATAATTATCTCTTACAATACAATCTCCTAATTAAATTGTAGGAACACAGGGTCCATATAGTATTCTCCGTTTTCAGCGATCACGTGGTCAAGGGAGAATGCTGCCAATTCCTCTTGAATTCCTCTCATACAATCTGGTGCTAGGAGTTCATCCCGCTTCCGAAACATCTAATTTGAAGAAGGGGGTCAATACATATATATATGAATAAATGAAACTCAACACAAATGATGGTAATAAAATAAAATTGTGAATATTATTGCTTACGCACTTCATATTGTTCTTCAGTGTAGCCCCGCTCACAGGTCGTGTAGCGGATGGACTCGCAAACGTAGTATCCACAGTAATTATTCCCGGGTTCCTGCCACAACCACTTTACAAGAAATAGAGGTCAATCAAACTTATAAGCAAGCATGCTAAATGGTATTGATGAAACTAGCGCTTGAATCACTAGGAGATGCGCGGAACATGCTACTATAGTACTTACTTTCGGGTGATTAAATTGCAGCTTCTTCGGCAGTCCCGGAGCTTTTGAGGTGAATTTTCTCCAAACCCTGCCAGACAAAGAAAACAATTACTTGATATCAGGAAATGAACAAAGTTGCTGATATGGTAGATAATGATTGATTTAACTTACTCCTCGAGCATTTGATTCATGTTCGCATAGTCCTGGGGATCTTTTCGTCTCGAGTCTAAGACGGTTACTACTCCCTGCTCAAGCTTAATCTCTAGGAGAATATAGTGGAAGCTGCGCATGCATGCATAAGTCATCAATTACATTACCATAACCTGGACTAATAAGGGAAACCGAATATGCACAAGACAGTAACACTCACTTGAAGTTGTAAGGAAAGAGTATTATATCTTTGTTTTGATTTAATACCAACGATTGTAGCAAGTTGGCCTCGGCTTCTTTGGGATGTTTTTCAACCGTATATGCATCTATGAGATTTGTGTTAATGAACCCAATATCACCGATTTGTCTTTTCTTCAATTCGGCGATCTTCAATCTGCATAATATAGTGAGGATAATTATAAATACATGCAATGAAAGAGCTGACCTATATAGAGAGACTTAATGACAGAAGTAGTACTACTTACAGACAGTAGCAAGTGATCGTTGTTTTATCGAGGGCCTTTTGATTGTAAAACTAGAAGAAATCCTTAAATGAAACATTCAGCAGATCAATTCCAACGAGGTCATGCTCCGGTTTAACTCTCAGCGTCAAAGTATCCATCCCATCAGACTCTCTGCAGGTTTTCATGTACCAATCATGTAGTCTTCGCATCATCGTTGTTAGAGATCTTTCATCTTTGACGAGAGGCTTCCCGTAATGGTATTTGTGTTCGTCCACCTCCATGATTTCATAATGTACATCGTCGGGCAGGTAATCTCCAAGATTGCTATAACCGGGCACCATACTCGGATCATTAGCGACGATGTCTTTTGACACCTTGAGCGGGGGGCACGATTGGTTCGCTTGTTCGCCGAGCTGGGCAATTTTTTTCCCAGCTCGTCGTTTTTTTAATCTTTGATCACTGACAGTACTTCCCGACCGCTCCGCTTCGGCATATGTCTTTGCAAGAAAGCGCTCATAGTTGCCTCTCGGCGGAGACTTTGGTGGTTTTGTCAGGGCAGCCAGAGTGTGCTTTGCTTTCACCGGATCTACCTTCTCCTCCGGAGGTGGATGTTTCTTTGCTTTCACCCCTTCAAAGAAGTTTGTCACTTCGGCTCGCACGATCTTCCTGGTTTCCTCCTCGGTCCTCTTGTATGGTAACTTCTCTGGAGTCTTCAGAGAAGGACCGAATCTATATTGCCTCCCGCCTCTGGCAGCTATACTGCTAGACGCCGGCAGAGCAGACGGAGCGGCTGCGGCTGTCTTCTTTCCTTGCTTACGAGGCGGAGGAGAAGGACTACGACGCGCCGGAGCAGCCGCAGCGGCGGCGGGTCTCTTCCGCCCTTGCTGACGAGGCGGAGAAGGAGGCTGGCTGCTCTGGCGCGCCGGCGCTGGCGGAGAAGGAGGCGGAGTGCCGCCACGCGCCGGAGAAGGAGGCTGAGTGCCCTGATCACTCGCCGGAGGAGGAGGCGGAGGAGGAGGCGGAGTGCCCTTACTCGCCGGAGCCGTCCAGTTCGGAAGCTTGATGAGCTCCTTCCGCCATAGGCATGGAGTCTTCAGAGCAGAACCCAGCCAAGTCTCCCCTTCACCCGTAGGGTGGTCAAGCTGGAGCTCCTCAAATCCCTCCGTTATTTCATCCACCATCACCCTAGCATATCCTTCTGGAATCGGCCGGCAGTGGTAGGTTGCGCCGGGTTCAGGAGGTAAAACAGAGCCAACAGCCGCCTTGACTTTGAAGTTCTGCCATTCTGCCATAAGGTGGAAATGTTGAGACTCCGTGATAGCATCCACGGGGTAGCTAGCAGGAGCCGCATGCTCCAGCTGAAGCAGCTCGGTGGAAGCCACGCCACTTCTCCGCTGAGATGGCGGTGTAGCTTCGGGGGCAGTTTCGGCATGTCGATTGCCGTCTCGTTCCTCTAGCGCTTGAACCCTTTCGTGCAGCTTCTGAATTTGGATCTGCTCCACTTTTTTCCTCCTCTCCTGGCTTTTGTAACCGCCCGCGTCCGGAAAACCAGCCTTCCACGGAACGGAGCCTGGCGTGCCTCGTGTCCGTCCAGGGTGCTCAGGATTCCCGAGGGCCATTGTGAGCTCGTCGTTCTCTCTGTCTGGAACGAACGTCCCTTGCTGCGCTGCATCGATATATTGCTGAATCTTCTTGACTGGTATTCTCAAAAGCTCGTTCACCCAAACGCACCTCCCTGATACAGGGTCCAAGGTTCCGCCAGCCCCGAAGAACCAAGTCCGGCAACGGTCTGTCCAGTTCATTGTCTGTGGTTCGATCCCTTTTTCAAGCAGATCATTCTCAGCCTTGGCCCACTTAGGTCGGCCTTTGAGGTAGCCACCTGACCCCGTGCGATGGTGAAGCTTCTTCTTTGCAGCATTCTTTTTGTTTGTCGCTGACATCTTCTTACTCTTTTCCGATGTCTTGTGGACCACAAATGCGGGCCAGTGATCTCTGATCTTCTCATACCGGCCGATGAATTCTGGTGTCTCTTCTTTGTCGACAAACGTTTTCAGCTCATTCTTCCACCTCCTGAATAGGTCTGCCATCTTCTTAAGAGCATGAGACTTGATTAATTGCTCTATAACTGGCTTCTCCAGATCCTCCTCTGGCGGTAGGGTGAAATTTGCCTTCAGCTCAGTCCAAAGATCATCTTTCTGCATATCATTGACATAAGACACCTCAGGGTCTTCCTTCTTAGGCTTATACCATTGCTGGATGCTGATCGGGATCTTGTCCCTAACTAGAACCCCGCACTGAGCAGCAAATGCATCCTTTGTCCGGATGGGTTCAATCGGTTGGCCGTCGCGCGCGATTGCTGTGATCTCAAACCTTTCATCCGAGCGCAACTTTCTCTTCGGGCCTCGTCTCTTTACCGAAGTTGTGCTCGATCCGGAGGGCTAGAAAAAAGAAGAAAGACGAGTGTTAATTAATATGTGTACATACCAAAACAATGAATGCATCAATTAGCTAGTCAGCACAGGCTTAACTAATATATTTACCTGGCCGGACTCTGTTCGGTCACCAGAGCCGTCACCACGGGCTCCTTCTTGCACCAGCATTGGGTCACCGGAGCCATCATAATCATGTCTTTCCTCCTCCACTCTTCGATCACCGTAGCCTGCTTCTTCACCCTGTTCTTCCAGACCATCATTGTCATTAAGATACGACAAGATATCACCTCCGGCTAAGATTATGTCCCCCAACACCTCTTCTGCTTGCTCGTCTCGTCCGTGCTCCATTGTTGCTGCAAATATTACAACAAGGCAATTATTACACAAACATGACAGCAGGTGGATATATTAGTGCAAACGTAGACCTAGCTTATTCCGGGTTTGGGGTGGCTTAGGCAACGCTTCAAGGGTAGGGGCGCGGCGGGAGGGGGTAGGAGACCGACATCGTTTTTTTCTAGGGTTTGGGTGTCCTCGAGAGTTTTGGTCGAGCGAGAGGGCCGGGGGGTGCTCCCGTGGTATAAGTTATCACGGTCGAGAGGGGGTATAAATATCGACCGTCCATCATGTCGAAGTTATCTGGGAGGGAGTTATATATATCGACAACGACGACATACATACATGGGAAAATAATGTTATCGGGGAGGGGGTATATCGACCCCCCCCCCCA